>NC_071275.1:10404014-10436514 GCF_023375685.1 Ictalurus furcatus | reverse complement strand
GATGACAACAATTCTTCACTTTATTACTACTTTATTACAATACAAATACTACTGAGACATTACACGCACTTCATCTTTAGTTCAGGTGATTTATTAACACGTCTACTCGATCATTTAGTAACATAAAAGGTATTCGCCTAGTGTTCACACAATTGTTGCCATTGTGCAATTAGCTTGTAGGCCCATCCTAATAGGAGAACCGCATTTTATATTCTGCGTCACGTTGTGCTCATCTGGTTGGGATTTCTTCACTTGTCCTCATCGTTATTCTTCTGTCTGAATAAAGCAGGTTTCCACGTGTCCCTCTTAAGGCCTAAACTAAAACTGCGGGGTCTGGATAGTGGCTGGAAAGCCTTCGGACTTCTCAGAAGTGAAGATTTGACCTCATCGTTGCGCTTTTTCATCAGGGCTAGAGCTGGCGTCATCGGGAAGCTGTCGTATAACTAAGTCAGAGAAAGACAATCAAGAATTACATTAATAATGTAACTATTGAAAATGTCCAGTTGTATCCCACATGTAAGATACCGAAATACACTCATGGAAATAAATGTTAAATGTGGAACCTTTAAAAAAATTATCCATGTTGTCCCTTTGGTGAAATTTTAAATGTTCTGTGTACTGTAGGTAATAGATTAGAGTCGCTTTAGTAAGCTTAAAACCTTCAATTATTCATTCAAAGTGCCCTTAAAAGACTTCTTTTCTACGAGTGTACTAATAAAGCTACCAGTACTATTAAGTATGCAGGAACTAGAACTGGGTCTGACGCACATTGGCCTGACTCTGGCTCCTCTGCAGTGTCTCGGTCCCTGGTGAACTCAGGTCCAGACTAGATTTGCTGATTGTATTGTTGGCCATTTTTGTCTGCAGGCCCTTGGTGCTGTGATCAGTGCTGATCTTTTTCAGGATATCACCCAGCCTCCAAGAGCTGTCGGTCTGAGGAACACTCACAACAATGGGTTTCTAAAAGAGTCAGAAAAGAGTTCTCATATTTACATGCTTTTGTTTAAGGTGAATTGTTGTACTTCCTGTGTGGAAAAGCAGTTTAATTTATAATATATTTTGTGAATATAATTCCTTCATAAAGTAAAGTATGCCAAGGTATACTATATTGCCAAAAGTATGTGGACACGTGACCGTCAAAATCAGATGTGCTTTGTGAACAATAATTCCAAAACCATGGGGATTAATACAGAGTAATTTTTATAATAAGCTCCACTCTTCTGGGAAGGCTTTCCACTAAGCGTGGCTGTGGGGATTTGTGTTCATTCAGCTACAAGAGGATTAGTGAGGTTGAGGTCAGGCACTGGTGTTGTGCGAGGAAGCTCCAGCTCCGGTTCATCCCAAAGCTGTTCAGTGGGTTTGAGGTCAGTGCTCTGTGCAGGACACTCGAGTTCTTCCACCTTCTTCCAACCTTAATACACCATGTCTTCATGGAGCTCGCTTTGTGCACAGGGGCATCGTCATGCTGGAACAATGTTTGAGCCTCTTAGTTCCAGTGAAGGGAAATTGTAACGCTACAGCTTATAAAGACATCCTATACAATGGTGTGCTTCTAACTTTGTGGCAACAGTTTGGGGAAGAACCGCATATGGGTGTGACAGTCAGATGTCCACAAACTTTTGGCCATATAGTGGATCAAGACAGATGAACTAAATGATGAGCTTGTACCACACACATGCCCAGTCTGGAACTTCCACAACTGTACCCTATCATTATTATTATTACTACTACTACACGCTTTGAAATAAGGGTTCTTCAAGGGGATTTTCAAGGGTTCATTATATAATTTAGGTTTCTTAGCCTCCAAAACACTCTGCATAGAACCTTTTAAGGGTTCCCCCAGAGATACAACTGAAGAACCCTTAATTCAGAATGTATCATTTAAAAAGAAAGAATTTCAGCAACTAAATACACCATTTTCAAGCAATTTAGGATTAAATAAATGAAATGAAAACACTCCAGTTCCAAGAACATGTTTTAGAACCTTTAAGGGTTCCTCCACTTGGATGACTCTTGAAGGACCCTTGAAAGTTCTTACATTTTTAAGAGTGTAGTTTCTGCCCTCAGAGAAGGTCAGGTTTTCAGGGCCTAGCACGTCGTCTAATTCAATGTGAAAATATACGCAGTTATGTTGCGTGTTCTAGCACCTTATAATGGACTGGAGCTGCAGATGTCCCAGGCGTTGTCTCCTCTGGGATGGTATTTTCCCCACAACTCCTGTCCAGACTTGGTAAACAGTCCTGTCTGTGAGTGCGTGAGAAGGGCACAGTGTCCTCCATCAGGTTCCTATCCATCCTGAAGTCTCGGTACCTGAACATGGCCGGTCCTTCGTCACGTTCTGTCAGAAACCCGTACTGAAGCCTCTCTGGTTTTTGCATGTTCCTTTTACAAAAGCAGATATGAAAGGTTATGTAATAAACAGAACAGTGTTGTGCTGTGCATGGATTATGTCTAGCATCTGCCATATGAGTTGTATTAGAACAAGGGCATTAATATAAACTGTGATTCAGAGATGACCAATCAGAATGAAGAACTGCTGTGTTGTGGTATAATGATACATAAATAAATACAACTGTATACAAACTAGGAATCCAAGAATAAGCACAAATAGTGTTTAAAAAAAACACAGGAAAGTTTCTGACTCACCAAAACATCGCTTGATGATCTGGTATGTGCCTCAGCTCAGCGGCGGCACGATATAACCTGTGTCGTAGATAAATGATAGCATGAGACATGCATAGTATTGATGTGCAGATGGAAGAGATAAGAGAGGCGCAGGGGGTTACTTTACTCGTCTTTGTGGTTATTTGGCTTAAGGCTAAATTTAGGACTGTCTGGAGTTCCTAAAAGGAAACTTTGCGAAGATCTTGGACTTAAAGGGCAATATTACACCCTTAATGAAGTGTTATACAAACCACACCCCTGGATCTTATGACCTAAAGAATAGACTAGGCCAAAAATCATAAACTTGATCCACTCACTTGCTTTCATCTTGACATTCAGTGATATGAAGATTTATTACACCTGCTCCAGGAGCCTCAGTATGCCAGTCAGGTCCTGTTCTGTGAAACTTTGGCGGTTCTTCAGAAAACTCAGGCAAAACCTGGTCTTCTGGAGAGTCTTCACTCTTCTGGAAGACCCCAAGAGCGTCCCAGTCTATAGGAGAGTCAGCAAAGGGTGGTGGAGTGGAGGAGGGGCAGTCAAGCAGCACTTGTTTTGAGGTACTTAGTTCTGGTTGGTAAAGAGCTAAATCAATCTTGGGATGCTCCATGGGCTTGGCAACTTTCCATGAGTCAGGAATGGGTAGTGAGGCGGCGTAGAGGATGCGGAACTCCCGGTCGAATAACTGCACCACCGGGCCACTCAGGACAGTGACGAGCTGCCGGTGTAGATGAGCGTCAATCCAGGTCAGGCTGGAAAACAGGAAGTGAATCAAGGTTTTGGGCAAACCGTTTTTACCTAGTGCAGTACAAGGGGTTGAAGCATGATATTTGCATTTAAGTACCTTTTTTAAATTATTTTAAAAAAGAAGGGTTATTCGGTTGTTGTTCTGAGAAAATCATTATAGGTTCTATGTAGAATCCTTACATCAAAGTGTTTCCTTATCAGAAAAGGTTAAAAGTAGAACATTTCAGATGATAACTCTTAATTATACAACGAGTCCTTAAAGAACTCTTCAAACCAAGTATCAAAATGGTTTACCAAAACACGTTTGAGCTATTAAGAAGAAATTAACTCTTGGGGGGAAAAATTTTCTCTAAGGGTTCCTTAAGGGTTTGTTTAAATTAACTGAGGATTCTTAGCTTTTAAAAAATGGTTATACTTTTAAGAGAGTATGTATTAACTAGTTAAGCGTGGGGTACAAACTCTAAATTATTGGTCATTATTTTCTTCTTAATATCTGTAGCCAGGAATTTAAGATTTAGCTCTTGGTACTTGGCACACTCTTAGAAAAATGTTTTTTAAAGGGTTCTTTAAGGGTAAATTAGATTACAAACGTTTCTCTGAAATGTTTCTGCTTGGAATCCATAGTGGTTTGTCCAGATGGGCCACTGAAGATCCCTTAAGCTAAATCCTGAGCAAATGTTCCTTCTTTATTGTAAATTTTTTTTTTTTTTAAATATCTCTTACGCAGTTAATGTTTTAATTATTATTATTTCTACCACATTTTGTCCCAATTTCCAACCACTAGCTTGGAAGTTTGACACATACTTCCACTTGAAGTCACCTCAGAAGATCTCTCCTACCTGTAGTTGCCCAGAACCACCGTCTCCAGATCCACCAGGACAAAGTTCTCCTTCAGCTCTCCCACCACCATCTTCCTATCTGCAGACATGAACGTCTTTCCACCCAAAATCCGAACTATAATGTTCTGTCAATAGGGCAGATCACAAGATATTGGCATTGCTGTTATGTTGTTGGAATGGCATTTGGAGAATAACACCAATACATTCCATGCAATAAGGTTCCATCTAGGGTTCTTTGGTTTATACATGTGAAGGAACACTTAAAGGTTCTATATAAAACTCTACAATATAGGCATCTCCGTCCAGTATTATTACTGTATATTCTCATGTCTGCTGTGACAGTGCATAAGTTTCATTAAAATATAAGCTGAAGAAGATTCCGGACCATGTATCCAATGTTCACCCAAAAGAGCCGACTCATTCAACTTGAGTCAACTCGTTTACAAACGACTAATCACAAAGCACAAAGAGACCATGAAGAACCATTTTTTTTCAGGAGAAAAAGAGTTTAATTATCAGAAAGGGTTCCACATAAAACACTTTAAGGTCGCTGAGAACCCTTTCTAAGAGCTACACTAAGTACCAACTCCTGGCAGGTTCTAGGTATTACATAAAAAGAAAATAATGACTAATGATTTGGAGTTTATACCACAAACTTCTCCAGTTAATACATACACTCTTAGAAAAAGGGCTCTTCAAGGATCCATTGGATAATCAAGGGGTCTTAAATTAAAAAATAAAAAATAAAATGAAAAACGTTCTGCTTGGAAACCATTCTGACAGGACTAGACTCTGCTATGTTGGGTTCTGCATACAATCATTAAATGTTCCCCCAGAAGGATAACTGAATCAGCACTATATTTTTTAAGAGTGTACATGGTTAGGAAAAGTGTTCTCCAATAGTTATTTAAATGGTTCTTTGGGTGGTTAGGGTTCTTAGCTTCCTAAAAGCCTTTTTGATTAGGAACACACACTCTGGTGTGGCGTTCTACATAGAATCTTTAATGGTTATCATTTTTATTAAGTGTACTTTCTTAGAAACGGTTCTTTAAGTGTTTAAAGGGTTCTTTGTATAGTTAAGGTGCTTCACTTCCCAATTTCTTAATGGAAACCTTTTTGATCAGGAAAGCCTGTTGTAGGGTTCTACATAGACTATGTAAGGGTTTCCTAGATGAATAGCTGAAGAACCTAATAAAGCTTCTAAAAATGTTGTGTACACACCTGGAAAATGGGTTCTTCATGGTTTCTTAAAGTGTATTTTGGATAGTTAAAGTTGTAGTTGGAAGCCTTTCTGATAGGAAAGCACTTTGTAGAGTTCTACCAGACTGGCAACCAATTCAGCACTACATTTTCTAAAAGTGTACACACTTTGAAAAAGGGTTCTTCAAGAGTTCTTTGGATAGTTAAGCCTCTTAGATTCCTAAAAACCTTTCTGATAAGGAAAACCTCTGTCGAAGGGTTCTACATAGACCAATTTGTCAATTCGGACATAAAAATGAGCAACGGGAATGGTTTAGCCAACCATTAACCGAGATTAGGAATCTTTATACTTGGTGTGTGTAGCAACCACTCATCTAGAGATGCGGCTAGTGTTGACGTTATAAAGTTTAAAACCAAACATAATATTGTTTATTTATTTATTTTTTAATCAGGCACACATTAGGGCACCTCAGCTGCAGATTTAGGTGGCACAGTCACACCCTGGCACCTGGTGACTACTCCAGTGGCCTTAACCATCTGCAGAACCCTTAAGGAACCTGTTAGATGTTTGTTTATTTTACAAATCAGCTCGATTACTTCCAGTGACTAGATACGTTTGACATAATTAGAGTCTCAAGCTGCAGTTCCATAAAAGCTAATTTTTTTCAGCCAAGTGCTAATTCTGCCTTATGAATGCCGTGTAACCTGTTACTCTTGGCTTTGTGTGGAACATCACTGACATTCCTTTCTTTGACACTTAAAGAGGGAAAAGAATGTTGTATGGGTTATTACAACTGCAAGTAGTGCTGTGCAGTTTGTTTATTTATTAAAAACAGGGTTTAAACTGGGAACTTACCCATCACGACTAATTAAACATGTTGAATAGCCAGAGTGACTGTTGCTATGGGGAATGGGGAATTGTTTAAATGGAGAATTGTTTAAATGGTGCTGAGGTTCAGATTTTTTGACTAACCGGGTGCTTGAGCTGGTTTGGCGTTAGGTTATCTTGTGCAGGTCTTCGATTCAGGATGATGTAGATAACAACACCTCTAGATGCAGCGGAGTGCAGATCCCCGATCACCGTGCTGTCTGTGATTCTATCTGCTACGATAGCGATCAGCTGCTCAACAAATACAAACATAGTGAAGATTTTTTGATAAACCTGTGTTTTGTTTGCAATTGTTTCATATCCATGAGAGCAGAGTATATTTGTGATTTTTTTTTTAACAAAAGATCAAATGGTTAAACAATAAAGACAATTTTTCACAGCCTTTTTTGCTCATATTTACCAAGGGTGCCAATATTAGTGGAGGGCACTATGCATATATGTATATAATTTCTTTTTTAAATACCTCGCCTTGTTGAAATCTGTCATATAAATGCAATTTTTTATTAGAGAAATTAAGCTAAATCTCGTAATGTTTCATGTTGGAAAGATATCATTGTTATAGTTGTAGTATAGTAGTTTGGCTCGAAGGTAACGAGAGTTAAAGTAATCATTAAACTAACAAAACACCTCAATTTAATTATGCATTGTATGAAAAATATGATACGTAATGAGTGAATTTGTTAAATTGTGCACTAATGTGACCAGTGATATGAACCAAACTGGTCCCAAAAGTCCGATTCAGATTGTCGTCATGGAGACCATCGTACCTACCGTGGTGGCTCCCTGTAGCAGCCTCCTGATCACCTCACGGATATGAGGAGCCTGCTCCACTGGAGGATTGGTGTAGACCATGGCTTGCTCCACACCGTCCCATCTGTCCTTCTCCAGCCATCCGAGCTCCAGACATGGAGCCGGCGTGTCTGAAAGCTCGGGGAAATACTGATCCGAGGAGCCCTGCATGCCTGAGCTGCTTTCACTCCCGACGTCCCCATTTTCCACAACCTCCACGTGTTGATCCTCCACCCAGCGGGAGACCTGGTTCACCTCCTCCGGGGAGAGAAAGGGTTCAATTTGATGTGCGCTCAGTTTGGTGTAGAAAGCTCCAGGACCATCTCTGAGAAGGGACTCCAGGGCACTGCGTTCCACCTCCGAATGGAGGAACTCTGGGTTGGACTCATTCACCGGAAGGAAGATCACATCCTCATTTAGGCTCTGCTCCTGAGATTTGGACATTGTGGCCAAAAATAACAGCAGATGTCCTTTTATGTGGTGGTGGTGATGTCTCTCATGGTGTTATGTGAAGACTAAGCAATGTTTGTTGACGTCATCCGATAAGTTTCTTCTTCATTCCTCCTTGCTGTAGCAGCACAAATTTTTTAAACTAAAATCTAGACCTGTAAAGCAATGGAGATTGTTCTTTATGAGTGAAAACACTTGTGCTGGAGCCAGCGAGCGAAAGCTCAGCCTGAGAAAGCTCTCTGCCTATCTCAAACACGTCATATATGCCTTGTGTACACAAGTTGTGCAATTTGGAAATAATGCTGAAAGCTAGACTTGGGCTGATAACAACTACAGAGGAGCAAAAACACACACACATATCTTAAACTTTCCTTTTTATTCATTTAATTTATTGTAGCTCTACCTAATAGAGATGTAACCTACTTGAAAAGCACGCTCTTTCAGCCTTCATCCATGGTCGTCCTTAATGTAAGCAGACATTCATCAGGTTATCGCTGATCTGAGGAAAGGTGAACTTTCTCCCTTTTAATCTTTGCTCGATGAGGCGTATCCTAATATTATATTTCCATCTGTATTGTATGCGTTCCCTTCTCCAGCTCACACAAAGTGCCTCTTTCTCTCTTGTGCTCTCAGACTATACAAATCGTGACTGGTTCTACCAGATGAGCAGGTCTGAGCCAGAAATACACAGATGGGAGCATCAACAGCCCAGAGAGAGGTACACCTCATGCTTCTCATATCAAAAGGTCAGATTAAATATTAGGAACCACATGATGACATTTGTTGGAGTGAATTATATTAAATCAGTTCCTACTGAACATTAATATAGGCCCTAGCCCAGGGGTTCCCAAACCTTTCCAGGGCAAGGCCCCCCAAATGGCATTAACATTTGACCGAGGCCCCCCTTTTGCAAGATGTCTTTAAAACATTAAAAATACAGACTTCTGAATATATCCCCCCTTTTTATTAATAGTTACATCTTTACATTACATTAGGAATTGATTGTGTGTGTGTGGTTGTCTGAGAGTGAGAATTTATTTTTCACACCAAATTGTTGAGGCCCCCCGGGTGCCCCTGGCAGCCCCCAATTTGAAAACCACTGCCCTAGCCTCACAAAATGTGTTAAAAATGAGCAGTATGTGATAATCACCAGTCTTACGGGAGAACCGGTGACAACACACTCATCGTTTAAATAATAAATAATAAATCCACCAGAACAGGTTCAGTAACCAAATTTTGTAACGTCGTGTTGTGCGAAATTTGTTTGCATACCCTTAGAACCAAATAAAGGAGACACAGAAATGTCATTTATACCATTTAGTATGTTAGGTTTTACAGATGTTCCTTCATTATTACAGGTAACATCAATGTTCATATAGTATATGTTAATGCATTAATAAAAAAACCCATATAGATCCTTTAATAACAGCATATTGTATAGTATACTCTATATAAAAAAAAATTTCAAGAAAGAAAACTGACAATATGAAAAAAATAAAAGTGCATGTGTACATCTCTTATTAAAAGTAATATTGTTACAATTAATACATGTATGTTTTAATATATGAATAAAATGACATTCAAAAACATGCCACAAAGCCCTGTATTGTATAATACTAATGAGAGACTTTTTTTTAAAAAACCCTTTCATCTATTTCAGTCCAGTTCCAAAAATAATACTATTGATAATAATACTTCTGCAATGATTTGATATGTGATATTGTGAGAATAATACATATGTTCCATCTCTATGTTTGGTCATAATACTTATAATAATAGTCTTTAAAAAATTATTTTAAGAATTTTTATGTATTTAAGGACAACAGCGCCATCTATGGGAAGATGGTGAACTGTGTAGGCGGTAGCTCTTTTAAACAATATTCTTTTAAAAATTCACAATTTCATAATAATAATAATAATAATAATAATAATAATAATAATAATAATAATAATAATAACTGATTTGGGCAGAATGGAAGCTAAGGGATCCGGGATGAGAAGCAAATGCACTCTGACTACACTGACTGACTGTTGATTTTTATTTGCCTAAAGCAAAATAATGTAATCTCTGACTAAGCTTAATTAATATTTGGTTATGAAAATACTTTAGGTTAATGATTGAAATCCCAGCTCTTTTCAGTGAGTCTGATCATTTGATTCACATTTGACTCACCAATAAGAGTCGACTCTTTCGGATCCCAAACGGCTCGTTGCCTTTTAAAAAAAAAGGGAAAAAAGGGCAAAGTTTTCCATATATCTAACAGTGATTGTACTTCTTTGCTTAGATATGATTAATCTTACTCTAACTTACTTGACAAAACATTACTTTTTTAAAAAAATAAAATCTATTTAACTAAAGAAGTCAAACACACATCTCATCATTCACGCTTGACACAACAAACAGGTCAGATGTTGAAAAAATTTTCATATTAGGATTTTGATTAAAATACACTGACACTGCTTACAGCTACTGAACAAAAAGAGAAAAAAATAAAGCTCGTACGTGCGAGTCGGCTCTTAAAGTACATCTAAAAGAGTCGATTCAAAGAACCGGCTCATTCCCAAACGATTTATTCAGGCTGCAGTATGTGTTTTCTTGCGCAGGTGGACATAGAGAACCCCACTACTGAGCAGCAGGGGGACACACAACCAGGCCAGGATAAAGCAGTAGCCGAAGTGGCCCTTACTCAGCTCCCGAGGGTCTTGTAGGATCTCTTTTCTTTGGAAAGTGTAGATCAGGACTGCTGCAAACGTCGACAGACCTGAGGGGGAGAAGAATGTGGGAGTAAATGTGCTTAAAATAGGATTTGGTTCGATTACCCGAAGAATAAAAAAACCCACGCGGGCATATCTGTTATTGGCAAACATACTGTTCACAGTATAGCAAACAGAAAAACATTGTTTTAATTAAGCATTGTTAATGCGGGATGTGAATTACCTAGGGTTTTTTTTATTTCATAACTTGGGGGAAGGCGGATGTGTGTACCTCTCCAAAATAAGACTTTATCTCCCTCAAGTAAAATAAAAACACAAAGGGTCTAATAAAATTATCCGTACTGCGTAATTCTAGTTGATAGTAAACATATTTCCCAGAAATATGTCAGAAAGACTTGTCGTGTATGCTTAAACACCCCTACAATGGACCATACCATGTGTTAATAGTTTCCGTTGCCATATCTATGCTAATTCAGCTTGCTAGCTAGTTATTGTTCGCTACGTATAGTTTGCGTTCTAACACAGTATTCGAAACAAATCTTGGTGTTTAAAAAATATAAGTACTAAATAGTTTCATGTATTAAATCGTTTTAAAAGTTAACGTCAAAATGCGTTTGTTTCCACAGACGTGTTTGAAAGACATTAAGTTACACTTTAAAACACCCCTACAATGGACCGTACCATTATATATTAAGTCACTGTGAACACTTGTTAGTATCTCCGAGTTAGAAAGACGGTTAAGTCTTGTAAATATAAATATAACTGTGTTAGCCATTAATACATTAATTATAGGTTGCATGAATATATGGCTGGTCAATTTCGTTTGCTAGCTAGCTACTCAATCCTACAACGAACCGTACCACTGTTAATTAAGCGGATTGCCTGAAGCTCGATTCCTCTCGTGTTCAAGTATATGTGTATACTTGTAAGTAGTAGGGATGTCACGAGAACCGATACTTCGGTACCAATATTCTTAAAACGTGATGGTACTTGTTTTTCTGCAGTAGTGATAGTACAGTTTGTAACGAAAGTACCGAAGTTGCGATTCTGATGGGGGCGGTAAATACGCGCAAGTGTTTTAGTTGGTCCACAAGTGGTGAAGAAGAAGAGGAGCTCCTACAAGCACACGGGAAAAACTACAGAAGTTTAGCTTAGCTTAACAAGTTAAGCTCCGCCCCGACTCGTTGAGAGGAAAGCTAGTATCGGTTTCCGGTGTGCAACCGATCCTATCGTTCATTTCAAACAAAGCGAGGAAACACCTGGAATTTGGCGAAGCACCTGAAAGATGGTCCTATATTATATTTGTTTGAGGCAGCTGGCATTGTGGCCATGAAACCAGCTAATGTTATGCTCCATGTAATGTTTGCGATAGCCAGTTATTTGTTAAAGATGCTAACACATTGCAATGTTATAAACTACCTTTGAATGGGCCACCATGTATCGCCATTCAGCCCGCGTCCTGTCAGCAAAATGTAGCTACTGTCACTAATAATTATTCAAATGCTCATACTTTTAATAAATCATTTTGGCTTGCCACCATATCAGTGAATTTAAACTAATGCTTGCTTTCAGAGTATAAGGTGTGTGTGCACCTCCGGAGACTCATTGTCAGACAGTGTTTGATAACTAAAATACTCTCCCTCTCTCCCCCCCCCCTCTCTCGCCCCCCCCCTCCCCCCGAACCCCGCCCCCCCCACTCCCCCCCCTGCTCTCGCACCCCCCCCCCCCCCTCTTGCTCTTTGCCAGTATCAGCCAGAGGTGGATGTCCTCCAGGAGAGTTTTTTTTTTAATTTTATTTTTTAAATTTTATTTTTATACCACACCGTGGTATCAACTTTGGTATTGAGTATCGTGTACTTTTGGTGGTATCGGTACCGACTACTAGATTTTTTGGTATCGTGACATCCCTAGTAAGTATATATCAAAACTTTTTGTAAATTATATATCAAGTTAGTCTTGAAGGAGGATGACGGGTGTCTTGTGAATTTATTTGTACTTCAATCGACTTCTGTGCTTGTGTAAAGTGTTTAATATAGCCTACATATGATGCTTGCTATATGCCAGTTTTTCTTGCTAGGTATTTAGCTGCTAAGTTATGAGTCAAGACTTCTATTTGAATTAATAAGACTCAGAACTCTGACCATAAATTCTGCATATTGTTATGTACGGGTACGTAAATAATTGTTTATTCATTATTAAATAATGTCACTCAAACTATAATACTGCTAGAGATGTGGTCTTCGCGAATGAGTCGGCTCTTTTATACGAGTCGGCTCTCAACGTTCACCTAACCGACTCCTGGTTAAGTCTTGAGCTAATCAAACGCATATTTTGACCCAGCTTTATTACTGAATTCTGCACCTGCTTTTATTTTAAAACGTGTAAACAGTCGTTTCTTCAGTATTAAACAACAATGTAATTCAAACTACAGTACTACTAGTATTGGAGTGTCGTTCGCAGGACAAAGAGTTGACTCTTTGCAACATTGAAATGGAGTTTATAATGCAGCGCAAAGTAACATTTTTTTGTTAACCAGTAGTTAGATGTAATGAAATAGTATTGACCATGTTTAAGCAAAGAACAGCAATCACTGTGCATACAATGGCAAATTGTGCAGTTCAGAGCCATTTGGGAGCTGAAAGAGTCGACTCTTACTGATGAGTTGAATCAAATGATTTGACTTGCTGAAAAGAGCTCGATTTCTCGACTCTTCATCTATCTATCTATCTATCTATCTATATCAATATATATATATATATATATATATATATATATATATATATATATATATATATATAAAAAATTTACATTTACCTGCAAAGATCTGGGTAAGCCCACTGAAGTAGAAGAGTGCCCTCCTGGACATGGAGAAGAGCTGGCAAATGAACAAAATGAAGGAGATGGAGGAGAGGACCACGGACAGGACCATGAGCGCCTGCACCGACTGCAACCAATCTGCAACAGCGGTGCACACACGTGAGACCTCCGTCACAGACCCGCAAGCAGACAGTATGTGAAGTTATCGTTCATATCTATTCAGAGAGCATGAGTGTACTGTATGTACCATTCTCAGATGCAGAGGTGCACATGAAGGTGTCTGTGTTGTTGTCGTAGATGCACTTGTGCCAGAGATCCGCTCGCTCCACTTCATC
This sequence comes from Ictalurus furcatus, assembly GCF_023375685.1. Lineage (NCBI taxonomy): Eukaryota > Metazoa > Chordata > Actinopteri > Siluriformes > Ictaluridae > Ictalurus > Ictalurus furcatus. Next base: position 10,423,072 of record NC_071275.1, on the reverse strand, counting down.
CCACGTCCACCAGGACTGTAACATAGTGAAAGGTTAATAAATTTGATGTAAACCGGACACGATCTTGTGCAGGTTTTCAGCCTTTGGGTGGCAAACAGCTGGCAGACAAGACCATGTTAAATAATGGTATCACGTAAATATTTATAGAACTATTTATAGGATTTCTAGTGTAGTTCTATGCATATAGAACTACATGCTATGCATATCCTCCATATTCATTGTGACCAATGAGTAGATGTTCTACTGATGCTGCAAGTAATAATGCTCTAAATATTTTCTCAGCGCAGAAATGATTGTACCTTCTCCATAGTGGCGACGAACATCATGGCCAGCGTGATCAAATGCAGCAGAGTCACGAACATCAACAAGAAGGCCATCTTGACCGGTTCTGTGAACTCCTGTAGGCAAAAAATAAAGCGTGCCAATGAGTTTATTATTTTTTTTTCCATCTAACTCCTCTCTCCCAAAGGGCACCCTCATGTTCTTCTACATATCTATCAAGGAATCATCTCCACACCAACCGAAAGAGTTTAACTGCTTGAAGGAGCGCCGTGTAAACACTGTGTGTTCTCGCTACTTTGATCTTCAGCTAAGCCCATTCGTTATATCAATTAACCGCTTTTACAGTAGGGTTGTGAGGAGGCAACTTAAATCTGCACACGTGTCTGTGAAGTCATTTCCTGGTTTCAGATCCTCTTCTCTGGGTTTTTTTTTTTTTTTGCACAACTCAGCATTTTATCACGTACTTGTGAAAGTAAATGAGGAGCTCACGTGCGGGTTCTACTGTGATCATGGCTATAAATAAAAATAAAAATAAACTCCCTTCCCTAGATACACTGGTTGGATACAAAACACAGTCGAGAAGAAAACTCCAGACTCAAGACCATTGGTTCATTTATATTCTAAAGTAAGTGTTTAAGTTTAGACTGAAGTTTGCTGAGTACTCGAGTGCACTCGTGACAGAGAGCCCATTCAGAGCCTCGTTCGGCCTTGCTTTGATAAACAGGCTGAAAAGTGACTCGACACACACATGCACACAGCCATCCCAAAATACCATGGAGCCACGTGAAGCTCATTACAGCAAGTTAATAATCCTCATAATGTAGTAGTAGTAATGATGATAATGATAATAATAATTATGATAATAATGTTTAACATGTAATATAATCCTTAACAATATGGCATATTTGTTATTCCATTTTTTGCAGGAGCAGGAAGTGAGTATCCCCAAGCTCTCATTTATTCTCAACTGTTTGGATACCTGGCACAGACTCTGGTCTTCCCGTTTCTTTCACACTCCTCTCACCTTTTTTTTTTCTTGCAGTTTGGAAAACAGTACAATCCCTATGTAGAGAGCAACTTTTAAACTTTTGAATCGATGTTGCTGTGCCAAAAAAAACCTTTACTATAATTAATAAAGATGATGAAACATTAAAATGAACAATTGTGATGGACTGACGTAAATATCATCAGCTTTAATCCCCTCTAATTACATCCCTGACTATACACATGGATGTTCCTGATGTTTAAGAAACTTTCCAATACTGGTCCAGACATGTTCATTTTGAAAAATATATATTTTTCTTAGAAGTTCTTTAAACATTCTCAAAACAATCCAACTGCAAAAAACAAACCTCAAATCCTTAAAACAAGAATCAATCTGACTTTACCTTGTGAAGCTCAAGGAAACAAGAAGTGTTCAAAGTGTATTTCTCTTTCCTTGCTTCGCCTCTCGTCTCCTGGTCATCTCGCTTGCCCTCTCTCCCTCTCTCCCTCTCTCTTTCTTTCTCTCTCTCTCTCTCCACCCCTTTCTTACTCACTCTATCCGCTCCCCTTTTTTCAGAGGGGAAAAACCAAGAGATGCGTGAGGAATGTAGGCCTGGTTTGTAAAGGGACGTTCTCACCGCCCATTTCCTCCACAGCCCAAGTGACTGCCTTTCACGAAAAATCTTTTTTTGGTTCTGGGATGTTGCGAACTAAAAACCAGAACGAGAACCAGACACATTTTACAGTCCACATCTGCTGCTCATGAAGTGAACTCTTAAGTATGTGTGTAGAGATGTGGTGGTGAGGAAGTGAAACATGGTATTTTGGAAAAGTTCAGTAACAAAATTTTGCTATCAGTTTCTTTACTTTAAAGTCTGAAAATGCAAAAATGTAGTGTACCCCACTCTGTTTCTGAGCACTGTGGTAGGCCAGTTTCTTTCTTTCATTCATTCATTCATTCATCTTGATGAATGACAATTGCGAAATTGTCGCAATTAGCCTTCATATATCCGTCATATCTCTTCCTGTGCTGGAGGAAATGCAGACCACCCACGGAACAAATGAAACCTTAAATACACACTCAGCAATCTTATTCTATTAGTTCCTCTTAAAAGATTTTTCTTTTTTTTTTTTTTACAGATGGCTTTGTTTGCTTCAGATTGAAATGCGTTCATCGCAAAGAGTTAAAAGATGGAGGACTTAAACACGCTTAATGTTTGCCATTTATATTAAAATATATTTAAAAAGACAGTTGGTGTCATGCCTTTTATTCTGTTCATACCACAACAATTTTCCAACAAGTAAATTTTTTTTTACTTATTATAGAATTACCGGCCAATCAGAATCTACCTGCTCATCTCACAATTGGCTGAATATCCTGCCGCTGTCTTTGTGGGAAGGGATCCTGTGGTGAGCCAGCCAGGGAGCGATCAAGCAGTCAAAGCTCAGCATGTGCGGGACTAGTAAACACAGAGCTGTCGTAGTTGTTCGACAAATGTGTGACATTCATTAAAGCATCTTTCACTCGCAAAATTTATTTTTACGTGCTGAAAATCCTCTGTGCAAAAGGCTGTGCGTATGAAATACCTTTTTTCACACGCGTGTGAAATGTTCTGAATTTTGACACAAAAATAACGCCGTAGTAAGACATTAGACTAACATCAGTCTAATGTGTGTGTATCTGTGTTCTCTCCAGAACAGCCTTCAGCAAAGATTAGTTGCAAGGGTGCATGATTTTGAAACGAGTAATCATTTTGAAAGAAGAAAAACTTGCATTACTGTAGAAATACTCTAGGAATTGTATGTTTGTGTGTGGGGAGGGAAAAAACATGAGAATAAAAGAGAGTAAACAGCGCCTCCAAGCTGCAAATATGATTAACTGCGTGTGTTATTCAGTGAAGAGTGGTAACAATTTGGGATTTGGGTTATAAAGTGTAAAAGTAAATTTTACATGCATGTATATGCAAAGTAACCATGTTAACACCTATGATGACATAAAATAATGATGCTTGGCACACACGGGGATGCAGTTAGTCCTAATTAAGGTCCGAACAGAGCTGTAAAGAGTTTCCTTTTTTTCCTTCCTTGTGTCCTTTTTCGGAGCGTTTGGGAGGCACAGAGGAGCTCCAGTCCCTCTCACTGCACACATGGAGGGGTACAAACAGACCGCTGCTTTTCTCGGTGTTATATTATTTTTGACTGAATATTAGCGAAATGAAGCGGTGTAAAGTTCGGTTGCTAGGCAACGCCGTTATTATGTTTTTTTACACTGATGACTTCTAAACGTGACGTTTGCGGCTCATACTGACGGCGAGAAAACTGCGTTCAAAAGACTTTTATTTCTAATTTACAGGGAGTTATTTCTTTATTATCGTTTCCCCCTCTATAGTGCATGTCCTTTAAGAGTTGTTGGCGGTGAATATGAAAGCAGAGGAGGTAAACATTTTATTTATTGTTCGCTACAGTAAAAAGTTTTAAACAGTTTTTAACCGTTTTAACGGGTTTTAACTGTGGGTTTTAACGGCTTTAACGTTTTTTTAACTGCTTTATGCTGATATTTAATATACTATATACAAAACTGTGAGTAATGTTAACAAAATAGTCATAAACACGTTTAGTGCTTTTTACAGCCTAATGTTCACAAAAACCGAAATAAACTAATGTACAAGTTTCCTAACTGAGCTTGAGTGCTGAATTTTACTGTAAAGTTTACTGTAAATTAATTTGTTAGCCTACTGGTTTATTTATTGAGTGGATCGATCCACCGAATTGGATGGATGCGTCCCATGCTAAAAACAATAGAGACCCTCATAGAATCTGTAATGGTTTTAATGGTTATAATGGGAATTGTATTGGTTTTAATGGGAACTGTAATGGTCCCTGTGGGTGTCTGTTAATGACCAGTCATGGTTTTAATGATTAGCTGATGGTTTGTAATGGTATCTGTTGAATTTCTCTGATGGATTCTATTGGTTTTTTTGTGTGTTTTGTTTTCAGCAGGGTCGGATTAATAGGTAACGGTCATGAACGGATTGTTATTGATTTTGAAACGGATGTGTAGATAGGCTAGCAAGGTCTGACGCTCTTAAAATAGTCCTTCTCTACATCCTAACACTTCATGAATTAACGGTAGGCCTACTCCAGATTCTGAACAAATTAGCTGCACATTTAAGGAGAAACTACTCAAGCAAATCGTGTCGTAGCAGATTCAATGGTATCATCAAATAATGAATCATCACCTTTAAGATTTAAAATCATATCATATCTGGTGGAATCCTAAGATTTACAGCCCTAATTGTTAGATTTCAGTTAATAATCATTAGTTAAGTAGAGTGATAATGTGACATGTAAGTTAATCATCAGTTAATAAGCCTACATGTTACTGTTCTATTGCTTTAGTAATGCAAAAGTTTGTTCTAGCGTTAGTTAAGGGAACTTTTAATGTAAAATATTTCCCACTGTGGTCAGTTTACACTTCGTTGAATATCTATGCTTATTCTAAAGTAATGTATGTCGTACGTATGTATCTGTGTACGTCATGTAGATTAGCTCACAGGGCACTCGATATACGTCAAATCGGCTTTATTGTCTTATGTGTTTAGGAAACGGTGTATAAGTGCATCAACAACAGAAGAAGAAGAAGACAGGTTCACATATGAGCAGTGTATCATTTAGTTACATTGAGAGCTAAAGTGACGTGAGGTAGGGAAAGCCAGCATCCATTAACCATTCAGACTTGTTCATGTGTTTCCAAAACCACAAAGAAGTGAATCTGCACACTGCTGTACTAAATATTAAACTTGTCGTTGCAGTGAATGAATATTTATTTCATAGTGAACTGGATGGCTCTCTGCTGATTTGTTCTGTTCTGCACCGCCTGTCTCCTTTAGGTGTTCAAGATGGAGACGCGACTGCAGCAGGAGGGTCTGTGTTTGGAGTTCTCCTCCGACTTGGAGCGATTGGACCGTCTGTGGCGTCTCTTTGTCGAGAAGGAGAACAGTGTGAGGATGCTCACTCGGGAACTTGAGGAACTGCGAGCTAAACACGCTGCTGAAATCGACACGGTAAGTTCTGAGTACTCGAGCGATGAGTCTAAAAAAAGAGCTAGAAAAACTGGTGCTGGACTCTGGACCTGCACTGAGAATACCATTAACCATTTCGTTTTTTACATCTTAAACAAATCTCAATGCTGTGATTTTAAACTTGTCATGTATAAGCATCACACCCAAACATTTTGAGCCTTGTACATGGTCTGTATCACGCCCTCACAGGTTCAGCTGTACATCCAGAACATCCGGAGTCTCTCGAAGACACGGGACTCGATGGCGCTGGAGCTCAAGCGGGAAAACGAAACGCTCCGCTCTGACCTGACGGAGCTCAATCTGCAGCAAGGTTCTCTCTCTTTCCAATATATAACAGAAATGCCTTATTATAATGTTCCGGTAAACGCGCATCTGCTTCCGTTTGTGTACACAGAGGCTCAGAAGAGTGAGATAGCGGAGATGTTGGTGCAGGAGGGCTTGGATGAGGTCATGACCAGCAGCCTGAGCGAGCAGGTGGCTTACCTCCTCGCAGACCGAGCTGCTCTCATGGAGAAGATTCAAACCCTGGAAGATGGGGACTCGAAGACCCTAAACGTAAAGTGCACTCAGAAGCGAAGAACTCCTGATGACAATGCAGAAAAGGTGACATTACTCAGAAACATGTGTTTTATTTTTTATTAGTTAAAGCAATGTGACATTAAAACTGCTCTAGTGCACCAAAATTTATTCTCCACAAGGTGGCACCACTGCGAGGTCAGAGCCCTTGGAAGAGGTTGCTTGGTTTCAGAAAGGCTGCACAGGCCAAGCAGGTATTTACACCTGTATGTCTGTTGCATTTAGATAAAAAATCTTGTCAATCAAACCAGGAAAAAAATTCACCCCCTTTGACGTTCACGAGCCAAAATAACATGCATGCGTCCTTCAAGGACAATCTACATGTGGTCCAATTAAGATCTGCTCTGTTGCCTGTGTTAGGATGATAACCAAGACAACGAAGACAAAACATCTAAAGACAGAATGTGGAGTTTGCTGGAGAGGGATCTGGATGAGGCCTCCACCAGGCTGAACCTGGCTCACAAGGAGATCCGCCGCCTCACTGACGAGCTTGAGTCGGCTCACCTGACCAAGAGTACCTACGGTAAGAGCTTCAGAGATATTCTAGTATATTTTTTTGTGTTTCTGATGTACTGAGGAAAATAATTGTTTTTCTTGTAGAGTCAGAGCTCCATGGAGCACAGGTAGATGCTGAGCAGCTTCGGCACGAGATGGAGAAGCTGAAACGCTGTGGTAACACAACATCCTCGCACAGCTATTGTTTATACAGGCCTGACAACCTTAACGCACGAGTTATGAGTGGAAAATATGCAAAAAGCTGTCTTCACTAATAAAAATTTTTTAAAAAAACGCAGAGGAACCAGTCAACCTATGGATCTGTTCAACCCCACGTTAATTAATTCATCGCAGCTTAATTAATTGATCAGAATCAGCTTAATTAACGCTCTTGAGTTTACCGTTGCTGTAATTCTTGCAAGCCACAAAGTTTCAGATACTTCAGAGCATTTCCCAGCATAATCATTAGCATATATATTAGCATAGCAAAGAAGCACTTTGCTTATCTAGAAATCAATTATAAATCGTTTACGGTAGCACAACTTGTATTGTTCTCTGCTTGATATATCACTTTGCTTGTATTTCCTCATTTGTAAGTCGCTTTGGATAAAAGCATCTGCTAAATGAATAAATGTAATGTAAATGTAAATTATTTCCTCTTTAAGGTGGTGAGGTCTGTTTTATATTCGTAATATACATAACATAAATAAAAAAAAAAACGCCCTGTCGTGTCCTCAGATTTGGCCGAGGTTCAGGCGGTTAAAGAGATGAATGAGGTCCTGGATGCGGAGATCCGTCATCTGAGGGACAGCGTTCACACCATGACTGCAGAATGCACACACCTCCTAGAGCTGGTATAAAATCATATACACATACAGAGTTTTATCTTAAGAAAATATTATTATTATTATTATATTCACCACAACAAAATGTTTTTTTTAAATCATGAGATTGACAGAAACTTCAAGGAGTTGGACAGTGAGGACGAGGACTTTATCCATGCTTTGACCCGGAAACTGACACTGGTAGATCAAACGCGTCTCCTTGTTCTCTTAGCCATGTCGATTCTGGATCATGTTTGAAATGTCCCGTTTCATTTTTTTCCCCACGTCAGACCCGTCGCACTCGCTCTCTACCCAAAGGCAAGAACCAGAAACAAAAGGACACCCATAAAAGGTACCATTTCTAACATAAATTTTCAGGTGTCATCATCATTAGCAACAATTTTTGTGATGCTCGAGATGTTCTGATTTTTCCAGCTACCCGGAGGAACAGGAGGAAGGGCTGAGCAGCCTGCAGGAGCTAAATCGGGCGATCGTGAAGCTCCAGGCCGAGCTTGAGCATGAGACGGCGCTGAGAAAAAAGGTCGAGGAGGAGTGCGTTGATGAGAGGAGGAGGAGGAGGAGGAGGAAAGAAGCAGAACAGCTGAGTCTGGAGCTCCAGGACAAAAACCACAACGCCAAAGTGCAGCATCTTCAGCAAATGGTGAGGGTTGTGTCAGAAAACATCTTGTGCAGCTCTCGTGTAAGGAACCAAAATGATAAAAACGGATTGGATGATAAAGTAATTTTGTCCCGTGTGCATCATTTATCACCGTGACTTCGTTCATTATAATGAAAAAGATTTCAGTTTAATTGGGCAACGTCACTAAAAGATGACGTGATAAACGATTGTGAGATTTTTGTTACCTTCACACAAATGTGATATGCTTTAATTACAAAATTTTATTCCTTTTGTTTTGTCATCACTTGTTGTGTGTCAGTTTAATTACTTTTACCTCATGTATCAATTGATATGGGTGTTTTTGTTTATGTATTTATTTATTTAGTTCTGCCTCCTTTATTATCTGTCGGTTCATTTTTGCATCATTTATTTTCAGGTGTGGGTCGTTTGTCTCATTTATTTATTTGGATTCTGGCTCATTTGTCTATCATATTTTTGTTAGCTTTCCCTCATTTATCGCTTGGTGTGAGTCAGTTGTGATACCATCTGCTTTTGTTTAATATTTGTTTTAGGAGTAGTTTATGGGTGCGTCTCATTCAGATCCCTAGTTCAGTAGTCAGGGCAGTGATCAGCTAGTCGGCCATTTTACGTTCCGTCTCAATCGCAAAATCCTTCCAGTGCACTGGAACGTTCACGCCCTAAAATAATCCCATAATGCACCACCAAAACCCAGGGAGCACCGATGCTCACTATTATCCCTTACTGGAAATGGCATCATGTTTTCTGAAGCCTCTCGGCTCGGAACAAAATGGCGGACGGACTCTCGGCCATCTTTGTCTACAAATGTAAGTAGCTTGTTGTTGTGGCTCTCAAACGATTACTTACACTACTGATTTTTAACCTTATTTGATATTCCATATACGGTTTGTTTAATGATTTTTATTTTTTTAATCCACTAGCTTGCCTACGATCCTGCTTGACATACTGTGACAGAAATGTGTGTGATTCACAAATTTATGATACATAAAACTTACGTAGTACAAGTACGTAGTCATGTCGCTGGAAATTCAGTTATCAGTGTCCCCATGTGTAGTGAGCCAGAGTCCTTACCAGTGCCCCAACTCGTGTATACCATATACTGATTCACTACCTAGGGAGCAAGAGAGCTGGTTAAGACACACCCTTTGTTACTTTTGCTTAACTTATCAATTAACATGGGTCATTTCTGTTACCTGTAACTTGTTTATAGATTAGCATGGGTCATTTCTGTTACCTGTAACTTGTTTATAGATTAGCATGGGTCATTTCTGTTACCTGTAACTTGTTTATAGATTAGCATGGGTCATTTCTGTTACCTGTAACTTGTTTATAGATTAGCATGGGTCATTTCTTTTACCTGTAACTTGTTTATAGATTAGCATGGGTCATTTCTGTTACCTGTAACTTGTTTATAGATTAGCATGGGTCATTTATGTTACCTGTATCTTGCGTAGCATGGGTTACATATGCCACTGATCATCACAGCAGATGTATTTAAATCTCTTCAATCCTGAGATCTTTTTTTTCTCTCCAGGACGTCCTCAAGACCATGCTCCCGGAGCAGGAGAACCTGAAGGTATCTAACATGGATTGTGGAAACTATGTAAAATCCACACATATTGTAGTGCGTCTGTAGAAGTGGGCTGTTTTATTGGTCTGTGTGTGTGTATGTGTTCCAGCTCAGACAAGACATTGAGAAGCTGGGGGAGTTTTGTGTAAAACTCCAGACTGAGCTTGAGCAGGTCCACTGTAACCTTCACTCTCACACCAGGTACAAAACACACACACACCTCAGGCATGACCGTCAACACAAGCTCCAGCTTTTTGTTGACAATATTTCTGAGAGGATTTATAACCATGAATGTTCACTAACAATAGCAGCCTTGCTAACAGATGCTAACCTGACAGGATTTGTTTGAAGCATCTTCACTGCCAATGCTAATTAGATAGCTAGTTTGAGCTAATCTGACAGGATTCCTGAAAGGATTTTAATCATATTCCGAATTTGTTTAAGTAATCTTGATGGCTAACACACAAACATGGGCTAACCTGAGCGGATTTCTGAGAGGATTCCTAAATGTGCATCATTTTTCCTGCTAAGCTTAGCCACCTAACTAACTTAAGCTAATCTGACAGGACTTCTTATAGGATTTTAAGTCCTGTTTATAATTTTGACAGCCATCTGACTAAAATAAGGTTGACGAAACATGATTCCTTAGAGGATTTTAAAACTAAGCTTTCATAATCTTAATTAATAAAGCTAGCCAGATACATTACACCAACCCTGACACGATTTCTGAGAGGATTTTCAGTCATTTTCAGACTTAAAAAAAAAAAAAAAAATCTTTATAATGATAGCCATCCTGTCAGCATAGGCTAACCTGCCAGGATTTGTGAGAGAATTTTTCACTTATTCACTACCGTTACTGCACTGTATTTCTTAGAGGACTTTCAAGTCATGTTTATAAATGCTTATAATATTTACTGCTTTCCAGTTAGCTATCATGAGCTAACCTGACAACATTTCTGGGGGGGAAAAAAAAATCTGTTGTAAGTGTAAGTAATTTTCACTGGTAAAAACTAGCCAGCTAGCTAACATGAATCCTGACACAATTTCTGAGAGAACTGAACGGTTATAACGCTGTATAGCTAGATATCATGAGCGAACATGATAGGATTTCTGAGACGACTTTTAAAAATGCATACAATCTTTACTGCTAACGCTAACCTGACAGGATTTCTAAGAGAAGTTACATTTTTAAAAAAAATGAAAAAAATATCTGTTACGTCACGTTTATAAACGTTTGTCACCTTAACTGCTAATGCTGTCCAGTTAGCTAAAACAAGCTAATTCTGAGAGACTTGCTAGGTAGCGGATTTGAGTTAACCTGACAAGATTTCTGGGAATATTTAGGAGTTACATTCATAAATGTTCATCATCTTCACTGTGAACATCCAACATGAGCTAACCTGACAGGATTAGTGAACGTATTTGTATGAACATGTTTTTTTATTTGTTATTTTAGAAAATATGATGAGATGAAGGTGCGCCACAGAGAAAAACTTGCAGAAGCTAAACAGGTGTATCTCCGAGAGATGACGTGGCGCGATCAGAAGATCAAGGAGCAGGAGCGAGAGATGGACTTCCTCACAAAGCAACTTAAGAAGGTAAATTGATGGCTGTTGATGATTAAGTACATACGTACTGGTGCGGGGGGGTACGTAAGTATCATTATAAATGAGAGCTAGTATTTCTCACCAGGAGAGCGACATGGTGAAAACGGTAATGGCTGAGAACGAAGCTCTGCTTCTGACAAAGAAAACGCTGCTGTGTCAGCTCAACGAAGCAGAACAGAACAGAAAAAACACAGCAGCCAAAATTTCTGCTCTGCAGCTAAGGTACTGAATATCTATCGGATCATCCTGTACTTTTGAAATAAAGCATTATTGCACAGACAGCTACGTTTTAATTAAGTTTGTTTGGTATTTGCGTTTGTCATGTGTTTATTTTTTTCAGGGTCGACTTCCTTGAGAAGGACAGCATGCAGCAGTGGGAGATAAACATGGAGAAGTCCACGCAGATTGCCAAGCTCGAGAGACGGCTGTGGGACGTGGACTCTCTAAAAAGCAATCGGGTACATATTTGGATGGCGTTACAAGCATAAACTGCAGAAGGTTTATACATCGTACACAAAGTGACAGTTTCACGTTTAGTCACAGAGTGTGACTGGACACTTACCTCACTATTGGCTTTTTTTTTCTTCAAAATATAGATTATTTACATTCCCGTATTACTGTCTACTCCCACCCCCCTTCAATCACATTGCGACTCCCCAAAAAGTTTCGACCAACCAGCCTAATGCTAGTTAGATTTTACTTTTGTTTGGCTCAGCGCGCTGCCGTTCCTTACAGCAAACATAATAAATACTTCATAAGAAGAACAAGAATTAGTGGATTAGATTTTTTTGCTTACCTTTTGTTTTTGTAGCTTATATAGGCTATATAAAGATGTAAAAAAAAAAAAAAAAAAAGTCATTGTATAGACACCAGTTTGGGTTTTTAAATGAGCAATTAATCCCGTGATTTTTTTTAGACCAAGTTATAACATCATGGAGATTTCAAACCATGTAGCCAAAAGTATGTGGACACCTGACCATCACACTCGTACTGTATGTGCTTGTTGAACATCCCATTCAAGACTTATTCCCCCTTTTACTGTTAGAATAAGCGCCACTCTCTCTTCTGGGAAGGCTTTCCACTGGATTTTACTGTGTGGCTATGGGGATTTGTGTTTATTCAGTTACAAGAGCGTTAGTGAGCTTGAAGTCAGGCACTGGTGCTGGGTGAGGAGGCTCCAGTTCCAGTTCGGTCAGGTTGAGTTCAGGGTTTTGTGCAGGACACTCGAGTTCTTTCACCTTCTTCCAACCTTAACACAACATGTCTTCATGAAGCTCAGTCATGCTGGAACAGTGTTTGGGGCCTCTTAGATCCACTGAAGGGAAATTGTAAGGCTACAGCTTACAAAGACGTTCTAAACAATTGTATGCTTCAAACTTGTTTGTGGAAGAACCACATATGGGTGTGATGGTCGGGGTGCACATACTTTTATAAATATCACGGGAATCACATCGTCAAGGGCACGAAGGAAACAAACTTAAGGTAAAACAGATCACTGTGCAGGTGAGACCTGATCCAGTGCCTATTGCTGGAGAAGTGTGTTAATGTTAGGATAACGCTTATAAGAAGAGTTCAATCTGGTTCTGCAGCAAGAACTATCTCAACAAGCAAGCTGCATTTTTTTCTTTTTTAAACATCTTATTAGCATCTTGTTAACGTGTTCATTAATAAATAAATAAATAAATAAACAATGGAACTGCTGTGGTATAAGAGGAATAAAATGATTGCTGCTATAGGAACACAATCCACTTGTTGATTTATTTTCCTAAACGCTACATTTGCCGAGAATCGTTCTCTGTCGTCTTTGTCCACAGCGAAAGGTTCATCATCCGGAAGATAAAAGACGGACATGCGGAGAAACTCGGATTCCCTGCCTGTCCGAGTCAGAGCGGCGGTTCAGAGATGGGCTACATGAACATCTTTACGCACAACCTGCGGTGACGTACGGTAAGAAAACCTTTATTTATTCGATTATTAAGTCTTAAGTTGCTCGTAGTGGGTTTTTTTTTCCAATAAGGGTGATGTGTACATAATCAATAAGCTACATCTCACGGCTGCTGTTTATATACGTGTAGTATATTTTATCAGATACTATATTATTTAAAGTTTGTGGCATTCCAGGAAGTGATCTACATAATCTTAGACTAATGAACCAATTTAATAAAAAAAGTGGTGGTGTTTAACAACGTAGAACCTTTCGTATAATCATCGCTGTGGCGACTTTTCCACGTTATTCCTTACGTAGTACACGTCAAACCAAATGAAACACAAACCCTTGGTGCGGATTTTTCAGATTTATTTTTCTTATAAGTCCATTCTAAGTCTCGACTTTGCATATTATATTATAGCAGCCAAGACAAACTTTTCAGGAGTACCACAATGCAAGACAAATTAAGAAAGAAAAATTTTTTGTAATAATAACTAGATTTTTTTAATATATATATATAAAGGGGTTAACACATAAGTATTTTATAGTTTATTTACAGAATAATCATGCTAGGAAATAAAAAAAAGGCATACAGTACTGAGTACAATGAGAACACCAATATGGTAGACGTGGATAAGATAAACAATTACTGATAAAATATTTAAGGCTTGACTGTATAGAAAATAACAATGGTAATTATTAATACTTAGACATGATGATGATGATGATACGTGGAAGAGGATGAAACCAGACGCACTTTAAACATATCCCTATGTACACACACACACACACACACACACACACACACACACACACGACACGGTTACGTGAACTGTAGAGTACTGTGCAAAAGTTTTAGCCCACCTGAGCAAAATGTGTTTAAAGCTATTTATCTGGGAAAGATGATTTATTTGTGGTTTAAAAACACAAGATCTTTAAAGTATACGAGTGTTTGTGAAACATACGTTAACGTCGTCTTATAGTTAGTTTTTGCTATAAATTTTAACAAAGCTTCAGTGATATTTACATCACGGGGTGGTGGGTGTACGATTTTAAATCATTCCTTTTTGTTTAAAGTGCCAGGTTTGACAGATTTATTTTTTTCCCCCCTTATAAAATGTTTTAAGATGCGACTTTAAAGTCGAGCTTCGGCGACAAATTTGTGAACAAAATTGTGAACCTGAAGTGGGTTTAGCTTCTTTTCAAGGCCCTCCGGTGTTCGTTTGTAATAACCATCTAGTAATACGTAACATTTTTAGTTATTATTATTTTAAAAATAAAATCATTAGTACAACTACAGCTATGAGGGCTTTGAAAAGAAAGAAATTCTTCTAGCCGTCTCATGAACACAGAATGATTTTTGAGCTTACGTTTATTTAAAAGTCTCCATTTTGATTGGTCAGAAGGTGCTGCATGGCTCCCGTTCCACATCGGGCGAAATAAAACTACGACAAAGAGACGCTGGTGAGGAGGGAACGGAGGCTTACCACTGCTAAGTGAAAACTTGTTTTCGAAGCCCTTGCGCGAGATTAAAATGGATAAAAATATTCTAATCACCCGTAGTAAAACACACTGGAGCATGCAGTTATAGGAGAAAATAAAAACGGACTCGTCCTGTAGTGTTTTCGCGTCCAGATAAAGAGCCGAGCCGAGACTTTTGCACAGTACTGTAGAAAGGCCCAGACTGCCACGGAGCCTGAAATCTGACGTCGTGACTATTTAACTTTATACACCGGCGGCAGTGGGAGTGCGTGATTATGTACACCACATAGTCGACAGAACAGCACGCCGTTGGCACGCCGTTTTATTCATTTAACCCTACAACCTTTTGAAAGGCGTGTAGCTTAATAATAAACGCGAAAAGTATTTAAAAAAAAAAAAAAAAAAAAAAAAAAAAGGAATGACTTTCAATCTAAACCAGAAGATAGAAGATTCAGGAAACAATGTTGGACTTGGTCCGTGCTCTAAAAGGTCTCAGCGTACGAGTTTATAACCACTGGATGTAAACAAGACAGTTTTTTAACTGCATAACATCTAATGTCCAAAAAAAAAAATTTAGCTGCCAAGAACTATAGCATTTTTACTGTCCAACAATTAGACTGAATATTGTTGTTTTGTTTTTTTAGCCACAAGGCCGCAAAGTGCTGCAAAAACTGTCTTTGGATGCCCCTACTGTTTCCTCGCCCAACTCGCTCTAAAACTCCACGCAGAGACAGAGAGAGCGAGCGATACTGCGAATAAAAATGACTAAAATGACAACTCCTTCAGCGCGAGGTGTTGTGTTATTAACGCAGTCTAACACGTATTTCCCAGAAACCAAGGAATGATTAAGTGAAAGAACGGACGCGCTGATCCGAAGAGGATGAAGGGGGAGGGGGGAAACGGACTGGGTTCAGATGAGCGAGATGCGGATGGGGATGCTGGGAGACTCGTTCCTGGGTGGCGAGTGCTGAGTCACGAGGTGCTCCACTACTGTGTGTTTAGACATGTGCTTCATCAGATAGGTCTCCTGGAAGGGGGAGGAAATGTAAAGAAGAATCCTTTGTCACTTCACGTACTGATTCATTCCATAATCGCAGTAAATTCTTTGCACGAAATTCTGTGTTCATGAAAATCCTGTACACATAAGAAGACTAACCAATGTGGCAGCAGCGCGATGCAGATATACAGGTCAAGAGCTTCAGTTAATGTTTACACAGAATGGTACGAAAAACAAAAAAACATCCTGTAAACAGAGGGGATGCAGGCATTGTTGATGTGAGAGATGAGAGGAACAATCACTCTTTACAACCGTGATGTAAAGAGCACAACACATCCTACAACTGGAGTCTGTGCCCATGATAGCCTCAGATTCTTGGCTGACAGGAGAGGAACCTGGTGTGGTTTTCTGCTATTGTAGCTCGTCTACCTCAAGGTTTCATGTGTTGCGCAGGCTGAGATGTTTTCCTGCTCATCACGGTTGTAAAGAGTGATTATATGAGTTACTATATCCTTCCTGGCAACTCAAACCAATCCGGTTATTTTCCTCTGACCCTCTCTCATCAACAAGGCGTGCTCACTCAGTGTTTTTTGCACTGTTCTGTGTAAGCTCTACAGACTGTTGTGTGTGAAAATCCCAGATGATCAGCAGTTTTGGAAATGCTCAACCCAGCCCCTCTGGTACCTACAACCATTCCAAGTTTAAAGTCACCCTTTAGACATCAGACGTTCTTCATTCTGATGTTTGACGTGAATGTTAACTGGAGCACTTGACCTGCATCTGCATGATTTATTTATTTTTTTTAATTGTCTTGCTGCCACACGAATGTGCAAGTGTTCCTAATAAAGTGGACAGTGAGTGTATATTTACATTTTTTTAAGACGAAACTAATCATTCCGTTACGACAAAAGAAACGGTGCCGTATGAACAGAGAACAGGTCGGTCTTAGGAAGATTTAGCACTCACTTATTTTTATACTTTAATACAGAAAACAATGTAGGAGCGACGCTTCCTTCTTCCAATTTTATACTTATGTATTAATCTAGACCGTTTTCTCTTTAGTGTCTGAAAAAGAATAGAAAAAACCCACCTCTAATGTAGCATTCCTGTTGTAGATTAGAAAAGGGGTTTAAATGTAAAGTCGTAGTTTTCGATTTGAGACGCAGCTACTGACGACAATCACGACGATAGTGTAAAAGTTCTAAAGAAAAACTAACAGCTCACCTGTGTGTTTAAGGTGAAATCGAGACTTTTTGGCTCTGACCTGGCCTCTAGTGGATCTTTTTTAATCCACAGTACAAAAGGTACACAGATGAATATAATACAGCTTATAGCGAAATACTGAAAGTCCTGTATCTCTATGCTGTGCTATTCATTTCATTCTGTATCAGACCGTTACCAGAATTAATCACTCACTCTATGTGGACTAAGGATTACATATTTCCTGCACATCACTCCACGCTGTAAGCGATTTAAAGCTGTCGTTATAGTACTTACGGAGGTGTAGGCTCGGCCACACATGCTGCAGCAGTATGCCTTGGCATTTTTGATGGCGTGAGCGGCTAAGTGAATCTGCAGGGAGGCCGAGTCGGAGTAGGCGCGGTAGCAGTGGGAGCACTTGTAAGGCTTGTCTTTATTATGTGACCTCTGGTGAGACTACAAGACGAATGAGAAACGCAAACACAACACGTGACCGTTAAAATGTTACAAATAACGATAAAACACACAACCTTAATTTTCACCTTAGCTCATGACAACAATCACGTTGATGGCGTAAAGTATATATATATTAATATTAATTACACACCTTAAAAATTTTCTCCTTAAATGATTTGCTTTACCTTTACTGGCACGATACTTTTATAGTATTATAATAAATTTTTGTATGCTATTTTTGCACTTCTTTCTGTCAGTGTTATTTATTTCATTATTGTTATTTGCCTCTTGTACTATTTTATTTTTGACTACATTTGTTTTTTTTACTTCACATTGTAAAATACATTGTGCTGCACATTCAACATATAAAAGGTGCTATTTAAATACAAGTGTTATTGTTTTTGTTATTATTATATAAATCCTTCATACACAATTGCATCAACAGATTATTTAAATAATTTACATAATCAAGCTTGAGATTAAAACTGAACAGGATGATAATGTGTGTGTAACCCAATATCACAGTGTTTAGTTCATCACGACATTGTGGCTTAACAAATAACGTTTCTTAATGAAACAAAGGAGGAAAAACCCCACCTGCTGCCTCCCGCGGTCTTACCTGCAGATTGGAGAGCTGTGTGAAGGCTTTATCGCAGCCCGGCTGGATGCATTTATACGGCCGATCACCTGTGTGGATTCTGCACATGCGTTCAGAGAAATGATGTAAACAAGGTGTTTATTCCAGATTTTTGCATTTCAACTGATGGAGTATTTGAATTTCCAGGAAATCTGGAAGGTCTATTCTTCAAATTACTCTATTAAAAGGTCTCTCGAGAAATAGAAAGCTCTATGGTTCCAATATATATATATATTTAAACAACGTTCATGAAATAAATCCATGCTGAGGGGTCTGTGGAATTTATTTAACAGTTAAAGCGGGTTCCTGGTTAGAAAATTTTTGAAAACCACTGGCCTAAAGATCATGAATGACTCGTCCGTGACTATACCGGGCAAATTTTACATCAGAATTAATACTTATTTATTTAACTTATTTGCTCGCTAGATTCTTCCTGATATTTAACAACGCCATTTTTTTAAATAAACCACCCCACACACAGGATTACAATGATACACTCAATAGAAGCTTAAAAATAAATAAATAAATAAATAAGTGCAGCTTGTGAGAAGCAAAAATAAGCGAGGGAGAGAAATGGAGGCTTTATTTGCATTGGGTGTTGCATTTGTTTTTGTTTGACAATGGAGTCTGCACTTAATAATTTGCATTGTGATGTATCAAGTTCGGTTTAGTTTAGTTCAAGTCTGTGTCGCTGGGAGCGAGATACGGGTGGATAAAGTAAAATAACTAAACTGCCGCTGAAATAACCGAAATGAAGGACTGATCTCACCTGGTGTGTTGCTGTAGGTGTGAGAGTTGGCGGAAGGATTTCTCGCAGTACGAGCAGTGATAAGGCTTCACCCCCAGGTGGATGCGTAGATGCTGCGCCAGGTAGGAGGCGTTGGCGAACGACTTGGTGCAGTGAGGACATTTGTGGGGCTTGGCCTCAGTGTGAGACTTGGAGTGAATCTGCATGTCTGACTTGGAGAAGAAAGTCAGTGGACAAACTTTACACCTGGGGGGAAAAAAAAAAACAGCACACACACAATCACACAAGTTCAAGTTAAAGCTAAAGCTTATGCAAAGCATCTGATTTTCAATCACACGTCACTACACGTGAAAATAGGTAAAGTGTCGAGTGATGGACGCGATTGGTGAAAATACTACTTTAAAATTTGCGAACTGATTTTCTTAAACTGAGAACAGAGCTGGGGTGCCAAAACATAATCTCTAACAGGTTGTTCTTTCTTTCTTTCTTTTTTTTTTTACCTGTACGTTTTGCCCTCTTTGGCCGTGATCGTT
>NC_071275.1:10009014-10031514 GCF_023375685.1 Ictalurus furcatus | reverse complement strand
GAAACTGTGTCCTATGTCATAGGAAAAGCACAAGTTGTTTGCGATAATGCATTTTAACTATAGCAGAACCTGTGTTTTTTAATATTTTAGCATTAGTGCCTGCAGCGTTTCTATGAGCAGATGTTATAAGCTATTATAATGTGTTATCTGAAATCAGGACATATAACCATTGTCCCGAAATATGAAATATGTTATATGTGCTGAAATCAGGACATGTAATCATTATAAAGTATTATAGATCTATGAAACCTTTCTGAATGTGACAGGAAAAACACAAGTTGTTTGCTATAATGCATTATAACAGTAGCAGAGCCTGTGCTATAGTACAATTCATCATCAGTAGCTAGAATGGTTCGATGAACAGATGTTATAAGCTAGTATAATGCATTATGTAACCTAAAAATTATCAGGTTATAGAATCTTTAAGTATTATGTACAGTATCTCACAAAAGTGAGTACACCCCTCACATTTTTGTAAATATTTGATTATATCTTTTCATGTGACAACACTGAAGAAATGACACTTTGCTACAGTGTAAAGTAGTGAGTGTACAGCTTGTGTAACAGTGTAAATTTGCTGTCCCCTCAAAATAACTCAACACATAGCCATTAATGTCTAAACCGCTGGCAACAAAAGTGAGTACACCCCTAAGTGAAAATGTCCAAATTGGGCCCAAAGTGTCAATATTTTGTGTGGCCACCATTATTTTCCAGACCTGCCTTAACCCTCTTGGGCATGGAGTTCACCAGAGCTTCACAGATTGCCACTGGAGTCCTCTTCCACTCCTCCATGACGACATCACAGAGCTGGTGGATGTTAGAGACCTTGTGCTCCTCCACCTTCCGTTTGAGGATGCCCCACAGATGCTCCATAGGGTTTAGGTCTGGAGACATGCTTGGCCAGTCTATCACCTTCACCCTCAGATTCTTTAGCAAGGCTGTGGTCGTCTTGGAGGTGTGTTTGGGGTCGTTATCATGCTGGAATACTGCATACTGATCATGCTCTCTTCAGTATGTCACAGTACATGTTGGCATTCATGGTTCCCTCAGTGAACTGCAGCTCCCCAGTGCCGGCAGCACTCATGCAGCCCCAGACCATGACACTCCCACCACCATGCTTGACTGTAGGCAAGACACACTTGTCTTTGTACTCCTCACCTGGTTGCCACCACACACGCTTGACACCATCTGAACCAAATAAGTTTATCTTGGTCTCATCAGACCACAGGACATGATTCCAGTAATCCATGTAATTAGTCTGCTTGTCTTCAGCAAACTTTATGCAGGCTTTCTTGTGCATCATCTTTAGAAGAGTCTTCCTTCTGGGATGACAGCCATGCAGACCAAGTTGATGTAGTGTGCGGCGTATGGTCTGAGCACTGACAGGCTGACACCCCACCCCTTCAACCTCTGCAGCAATGCTGGCAGCACTCATACATCTATTTCCCAAAGACAACCTCTGGATATGACGCTGAGCACGTGCACTCAACTTCTTTGGTCGACCGTGGCGAGGCCTGTTCTGAGTGGAACCTGTCCTGTTAAACCGCTGTATGGTCTTGGCCGCCATGCTGCAGCTCAGTGTCAGGGTCTTGGCAATCTTCTTATAGCCTAGGCCATCTTTATGTTGAGCAACAATTCTTTTTTTCAGATCCTCAGAGAGTTCTTTGCCATGAGGTATCATGTTGAACTTCCAGTGACCTGTATGAGGGAGTGCGAGAGCGATGACACCAAATTTAACACACCTGCTCCCCATTCACACCTGAGACCTTGTAACACTAACAAGTCACATGACACAGGGGAGGGAAAATGGCTAATTGGGCCCAATTTGGACATTTTCACTTAGGGGTGTACTCACTTTTGTTACCAGCAGTTTAGACATTAATGGCTGTGTGTTGAGTTATTTTGAGGGGACAGCAAATTTACACTGTTACACACACTGTACACTCACTACTTTACACTGTAGCAAAGTCTAATTTCTTCAGTGTTGTCACATGAAAAGATATAATCAAATATTTACAAAAATGTGAGGGGTGTACTCACTTTTGTGAGATACTGTATCTATGAAACTTTCCTGAAAATGATAGGATGAACACAGTGTCTTTGTTATAATGCATTATAACTGTAGCAGAGTCTGTGTAATAATACAATTCAACATTAGTGTTTACAACGTTTCTATGAGCAGATTGTATGAGCTATTATAATGTGTTATGTAACCTGAAATCAGGGAATGCGTACAATTGTTATAAACCATTACGGCTCTATGAAATTTTCTGAATGTGATCAGATGAACAGAGTTTTGTTATAATGCATTATAAGTGTAGCAGCGTCTGTGTTATAGTACCATTCAGCGTTAGTGTCTACAATGTTTCTATGAGCAGATGTTATAAGCTATAATGTGTTTTGTAACCTGAAATTATCAGGTCATATAATCGTTATAAAACCGTTATAAAGCATTATGGATCCTCTGCTATAATTAAATAAGCTGTTACTTTTATATGCAAAAATAATAATAAAATAGAAACTTCATCGGGCTTTTTAACATTTAATAATTTTTGATATTCTGTACCTAGAAAATATATGTTTTATGAAGCATATTATCACTTTCATACATATGCATTTCATTTTATTTTAACAGAACACAGAACTCCAGAATTATTGACACCCTTAATGAGAATAAGCACAAATTATATTGTGAGGGGAAACAAATGAATAACAATGAGCAATGTTTTGAGCTTAAGCATAAGCAGATGCTGTATAGATTTAATTTAGCACAATATTTTGGCAAGGTTTGTTGTTTTTCGGTTAAAAATGTACTGGCACCCCACGATTAATATACAGTGAAGCCAGAGAAAATGCTGCTGTTGTGGTGATAATAATAATAATCATCATCATCATAATTATTATAATAATGTATATTATAGTATTCTTGTAATGTTTTTAGATAACAATGTGTGCTAGTTGACATGCAAGGGAATTGTTTGAGGGGAAATTATTGTTGGTAATATTTTTTGCTCATTTTTATTAAGTGTGCAGTTCATTTAGGATTAATTTACTGATTGCAAGTCAAGCAAATCCTAATTATGTAGAGACTGAACTGTACAACTATTATAAATAGATGAATTGTATGTATAGATGTAAGAATTGCACTTTAATTTATTTAATTAATCAAAATATCACTATGGGTTATTATTTTTTTGTCATCACAGAGGTCTTATATGTGACATGAGAGATGTGTCTTGCAGTACAAGTGCATTTATACAGTAGGTGAGACATGTGGAGAGGGCATAATCCTATAAATCGTACTGGCTCTATCCTCAGTGATTTATCCTCAAAAGTCCTTATAGGAAAAGTTCTTAAGGCAGCCAAAAAATGGGAATCAATCTCCAAGCACACAGCAAGCACAATCTGGCTGAAGAATTGACGGGGTTCACCTGAAGACCTGCGGTAATGGCAGCTGTGAACTTCTGACCTCTTGGGCTAAAGGACTTCGGAGAGATGGGCATCTCGTGGCCATAACTCATAGTGTCTGCTGTCTGTCTGCTCCCAACACATTACTGAGGTAACGGAAACGACAATTACATTATTATTATTATTATTATTAGTAGTAGTAGTAGTAGTAGTAGTAGTAGTAGTAGTAGTAGTAGTAGTAATTCCACATATAGCTCCTTAAAGTGGTCTCCTCAACATTTAGTGTAAAATGATTAAAGATGGAGATTTGATTTGTTCCATATAACCAGAAATATATATATATATATATATATATATATATATATATATATATATATATATATATATATATGGCCTTCATACAAAGTGTTACTGGAACCATTTTCCATTAAATCTGTATTCATAACGTTTTCTGTAACACTTTCTATGAAGGTCATAACAAAGCATGGACATGTTCTTATCATGTTATAATGCATCAATAAGGTATTACACATATTGTTATAATCATTTATTCGACTCTTTATTGCATATTATGAATTAAGTGTTCATAGCACGTCTTATCACGGAGTACAACTTTAGCACAGCGCGTTATGAGAAGATATAACGACGACATAATGTGCTATAAGAACGATTCATAATACATTCTTTTAACAGTGCATAAATGCATAATAAATGATGCTACAACTGCAATGACTTTTCAGAAATAATCATAATAACATGTAATGCCTTACGAATGCTTTATAACATATTACGTATTATTCATATGGCCTTCAAAGAAAGTAGTACCGGTAGCACACACAAAGGGAAGGATTACAGCAGCTCAATACTGCCACTTTTAGTGAGTTATGAAAGCATGGCCTTCATAGACTGTGTTAGACATCGTAGACTTTACATGAAGCCTGTATTCAGCTCTTATAATGCTTTGTGAGGATTGTTATAACTTAAATAATACCTCATGAAGCTCCGATAATGTACTGTACTGTAATCAGTCAATAACTTTCACGTAATTAGAACATACACTAAGTGTTTATGATTAAAAGTAAAGTTTTTTTTTTTAGTCCATCAAATGTCCACAGTGACCTCTACTGGCTGAAGGAGTCATCACACAACCGGATAATGAAGCTTTCATCCACAATCTGTCAAACAGAGACATCTCCATCATTCCCACACAGTGCAGGCTTCCTGAGCAAGAGCTGATTTTTATTTTATTTAATTAATCGTTTATTTCAGCTTAAATGTTTTCGTTTCATAATTAAGAATATATTGAGAAATTCTCATTTGAAAATTGAGTTTGAAGTTTCACACTTTTCGGTAACAGATCGAAATGCAATGCTTGTATCGCACATCTTACAGAATAAACCTTTTTATTGAAACATAGATTTAATTTAACATTTCTTTATGATTAGGCATTTACTTACTTAATTATTGTAACTGTGATCTTCTGGTGCTGAAAGATCCTTCTTTGTGTGGTTTCTGCTGAATAATCAAATAGTTCTTATGCATATTAATGTTTTAGCTTATGGAAAAATCACACGCTTTTGAAAATGAATCATGTGTAAACAAATGTGAAAATATAACAGAAAACTGCCAAATTAACATAAAAACAAAAATGTATTTTGTCAGGTAAAAAAAAAAAAAAAAAAAAAAAAAAAAAAAAAAAAAACATAAAAATACAAACCACAAACACTACATACAAAAAACTAATCTTGTTAAGAAAAAAAACGTTAAAAATAAAACCACAAAAATGTAAAAAAAAAAATAATAATAATAATAATAATAATAATAATAATAAACCCCACATGAAGCATGACGCCACATGAGTAAAATTCACGTCATGTAAATGACGTAGCTGCTAAATAATTATGTTCTGCCTCTTACGCACTATGGATTCGGCCATCAGGTCAACCGCAGTACCATGGAGTCAATTTTTGCTTTAAAAATATATATAATATTAAAAAAAAAAAAAAAAAAAATACAGAAAGAGATGAATATGTTTATGATCAGTTTGAGCTAAAGTTAAAGAGCTCCGAATTCCACTTGATGTTTTGCACTTTAAACAGAACCGGGTTGCCTTTTTTATTTTTCATAAGGAGTCGTTAAATCTCTGGCACACTCGGCTCGTTATATTTCAGCCCGAATGCACTACGCGATAATTATTTTATCATAAGAAGTGATAAAACAACCTGAAAGGACTAGCGGAGACGCCTCGATCCCCAACACACCCCCCCCCCCCCCCCCCCCCCCCGTTTTTTTTGTTCACGTTGACGTTTGATGTCTTAATTGAATATGTTTATAAGTACGCGAGCTCCCTTGAATTTCACGAGAACTGGTTTATCTTGTTTAGTCGCTCAGACGGCGTCCTCTGGTTCACCCCGAAAATTCTCTCTCTGGTTTTTTTCTTCCCCTCTCCTCCCCAGCCGCCTCTTCGGTTCTTTGATCCTTCTCTGCAGACGGCGTGAAAAGATGACAGCTTCTCAACAGCCGTGCAGCTGGAGCAGACCTGAGGAGAGGACTTCTTGCAATTTTGATCATTTGCGGGATCAAACAGCCTCCGGGATGGGTTAAGAATGCTTCAGTGTGAAGCGTGCACTTTTTTTTAAGAGTCAACATCACATTCCTGCCCTCCATCTCTCTCTCTCTCTCTCTCTCTCTCTCTCTATCTATCTATCTCTCTCTCTCTCACACACACACACACACACACACACACACACACACACAGTGGAGGAGGCCAAAACCCAAACCCATCCTTAATAAGATCAAGAGTGTAACCTGGGTCTACTGAGACTTGAGAGAATCTGCCATCTTTGTTTACTCTCCTGTACACACTACAATCTGCTTTACATGACTCTAAGCAGTGCAAAGCTACAGTACACGTTCTGGATGAATTCATTTCCATGTAATGTGTAACGTGTTTTTATTCCAGGTCATGGACACGTGAGGCAGAATACAGTCCAAGCCTTTAAATAGTGCTTGAGGATTAACAAGTGAATCTTTTCATTAACCCACTTCAGCAGGCACTACATTTGGGATGGAGTTCAGACAAGGCGTGAGTCACGTGCTTCGTGATTGACCGTAGAGGCATGTTGGAGGAGGTTAGACTCAGGAGAAGCACTAGGATCCATGCGGAGTGGTTTATTCAACGACGAAACAGTCAACACTAATGATCATAAAAATACCAAAAGCAGATGATCCAAGATCGTAAATGAGACAGGGAAACACAGGGTCAATGCGAGATAATAAAGCCTCAGGATATATATCAGAAAGACTTCGCGTGGATATGTGTGTGATGTAAATCTCCTGCCCAATTTGCGCAGTGTACACGCACGCCTTTGTCATGTTTTATGTTATTAAATCAACACCGCAAAAATTCTCTTTTTGTAGCTGCAATATTATACGAACATAAAATGGAGTCGTGGAAAGTGGATCTTAATGGATAGTTCTGATATCGTGTCATTACGTAACAAAAAGATCGCTGACTGCATTCAGTCAAAGCTAGACGAAAATTCTTTTAACATGAACTGATTAAGTGCGTTTTTCAAGGACGCAAAACGGACGACGTTTAGAAGACCGTACTCTAACGATACGATTTATGTTATGGTAAAAAGTTCGTAGTGCAGCAAGCACTAAAGTTTCCTAACATCGGGTTAAGTTGGGCAGCATCATTGCTACCCTATCCGCATCTCCTGCCCGATCGGGCCGGAGACGCAGATCAGGTAGCCACAGCGCTTTTAAAGTCCGTAAATCAGACGTGCGAATAAAACACAAAGAGGAAGTGAAAAACAGAATTATGGATGCGTCTCAATCAGATCCCTGGTTCAGTAGTCAGGATGCTGATCGGCAATGCGGCCATTTTAAGGGCTGTCACAATCGCAAAATCCTTCCAGTGCACCAGAATGTTCGCTCCCTAAACAATCCCACAATGCACCTTAATTAAAAAAAACAGTGAGCATCGATACTCGCTATGTTCTCTTACTGGAAATGACGTCATGCATGCAACGCATGTGCATGTTTTCCAACTATCTATTTGCATCTCCACTCTCTTTACTCTTTACACATGCTTTTAGAGTGAGAAACGTGTTCACACTGGAAAACGTACTTAGACGTGCTCTCAGAGCCTGCTATGCGCTGTGGAAAACGGGCAGAGCCACCAGATTTTCATAGCAAAATGTTTTTTTTGCTTTGATTTCCTTCTTCGTTTTGATTTGAGTCTCCGCCCCCTGTCTTGTCATTAGTTTATCTCTCTATTGTGTCTTGATTCTGTCCACCTGTTTCCTGTTTAGTCCCTGATTAATTTGTCTACTCGTACCCTCCTGCGTCTTTTGTATAAGCACGACGGCTCGTCATCGTCATGTACGTTTCTGAGCCACGTTCGCACGCGTTTCCTTTGTTTTCGTTTAATCCTAGGTTAAACGTCCTGGTTTTTAACCCCCATGCTTGTTTTCTCTTTCATGGCTTACGTATTACCCCTGTGTTATGTTGTCTGATTCGCCTGAAGAAAACGGATGTCGATTTTATACTCTTGCGTCCTGCCTCTGATATTGACCTTACGATCCAGTGACAAGTTAAAAACAGACAAAAAAGCAAAAAACGAGAGGCTGGTGAGGGAACTACTGTGTGTAGCTGGGGCTGCGTAACTGAGAACAGGAAGTTGTTTAGCAGACATCCCACAATGCTGTAAAATGTATAACGTAAATAATCGAGAAATGCTGTTATTGGAACATATTTGACTTCTGAAAGTAACTTCTAGCTATCAAGGTGAAATCTACAGACATTACGTAAATGATTTCAGTTTGTTATTTATTCTAAAGAGACATAAAGACACTGCCGTGGTGGTTCGCTCGGATCTGGAGCCCGTGTCCCACATCTGAACCCATCATGCTGTGTTTCACTCGGCACTGAGGGGAATTTATTCAAATATTCCATCCCACACACACACACACACACACACACACACACACACACACACACACACACACACAGCTGCCAGTGTTGCCTTATGAATGTGCATAGTATTATACACTCAGGGCATTCTGAAATGTAATACTATGCTTATTTACTATACACACCTTTCTTTTTCTATCAGACGCTGATTGAAAAACGAGGTCAACTTTTTTTTTTGAGGCTACACCAGAATACTACTACTACTACTACTACTACTACTACTAATAATAATAATAATAATAATAATAATAATAATAATAATAATAATCTCACCAGCACAGCCTGTGATATATCGCCATATTCAATTAAACAGATCATTTATATTGTTAATACGTCTTAATAAAAGTCATAAATCAGTACGGATTGCGTCCGACGCCTTTGATAAACGATCGCTTGCTCATTTTTCACTTAAGGAAAGGAAGAAATGGAGCAATCGCACTGCACACATATGAAGGGACATCAATCACACGAGACCTCATGGCACAAGGTCGTGACGGATGTACGCTGTCGAGTCGAGTCGGATGATTCTG
This sequence comes from Ictalurus furcatus, assembly GCF_023375685.1. Lineage (NCBI taxonomy): Eukaryota > Metazoa > Chordata > Actinopteri > Siluriformes > Ictaluridae > Ictalurus > Ictalurus furcatus. Next base: position 10,022,596 of record NC_071275.1, on the reverse strand, counting down.
GTGTTATACGATGAGAGAGAACTTCAGAACCGCCTGTGTTTAAGGTGTGAAATATGAAACGTATTTACTGGTCTGAAGAAGAAGCGTTAGCCTGTGTGAAAGAGTTTAATCAATACTAAAAATTAGACAATTTGGAATCTGACACACGTCTGTTACTTTCTAAACCGCAATCTCTGTGAGTATATAAAATGCCCAATATTCTTTAGTTTCTTTTAATGCGGTTCACACGAATATGTAAGGAATAAAGCTCTCCGTGTCATGCGGTTATAGGAAAACAATCAACAACGGGGTGGTGTAATAAAGCTGAGTCACTGGTGCCACCATGAAGCTATAAACAGTCATTCACTCACCTCTCTTTTAATAAGTTAATAAGACAAAAAAAAGTGCGGCTTGTCATGTTACAGAGGAATCACAAAGCGCAAACTCCACTGTCCTGAAGGTATCGGAAAAGTGCTGACACTGGAGACTCCTTCCATACATGATAACTAAATGTCACCATGTCAACGATTACACATGTTTTTTAATCAGTTTATGTGAACGAGTGGTTACTATAGAAACATATAACATCATTTCAAAATAATAAAACACCTTCCGACTAATCCAAGTCCAGACTTCACCAGTGCTGTGGTATAAAGTGTGTTCAAATCGGCCCACGCCACAGAGGAATAGAAGAACCCAAGAGTCCTGGAGTGATGTTTCTTCTATACACAGATATGTCATGTCAATCCACGTGTTAAATCTTTTTCAAACGCTTCCTAAACGCAGCGCTGGTTTATAATTGGAGGCGAGCTCCAGATGGCTCACAGCAGGACTTTGAAACCGACATGAGGAACAATAAAAGCGATAAAAACGACGGAAAAGCTTTCCCCCCTCAAGCAATTCACTTAATTTAGAACAAAGTCATTACAGGATGAAACATCATTTTCAGACACAGGCCATTTTAATTATACAAAATATATTCAAATTGCACATTTATTGGTTAATTTTTAAAAGAAAAAAAAATGTTTTCCTCTGAACCCAATTGGATTTTTTCAAGTTTCAGATTCAAATTTCTCTCGCTGAGGAAGACATCGAGCTCAGGTTGGCATCAGTTGGGCACCAGGTTGTAAATATCATCTGTGCAGGTCAATCAGTGGTTCGATATGTACAGTCCCCTCTGAAACTATTGGAACAGCAAGGCCAATTCATTTGTTTGTGCTTTAAACCAAAGACATTTGGGTTTGAGAACAAAAGATCTCAAACCCAAACTATTTTTAAAAAAAAACTTTTGGTATTTACATCCAGATGTGTTAAACAACATAAAACAGAGAACCTTTTGTATCAGAACACCAAATTTTTAGCCAAGTAAAAGTATTGGCACAGTCTTGAAATACAGCAGGGGTGTCTAATCTTATCCGCAAAGGGCCGGTGTGGGTGCAGGTTTTCATTGCAACCAAGCAGGAGCTACACCTGATTCCACCTGTTTAATCAGTCGATCTTGGCTTTCAGTAGACTCAGGTGTGGCTTCTGCTTGGTTGGAATGAAAACCTGTACCCACACCCTGCGGCCCTTTCTGGATAAGATTGGACTCCCCTGAAATAAAGTAAATAACACTTAATATTCAGTTGCAAATCCCTTGCTTGCAATAACTACATCAAGCCTGAGAATCACTGACATCACCAAACTGTTGGTTTCTTCTTTTGTGCTGCTTTTCCAGACTTTTACCGCAGTCTCTTTCAGTTATTGTTTGTTTTTTGGGGTGTTTCTCCCTTCAGTCTCCTCTTGAGGAGGTGAAATTCTGCTCAATTGGGTTAAGGTCTGGTGATTGACTTGGCCAATCTAAAACCTTCCACTTTTCCCCCCTGATGAAATCCTTTGTTGAGTTGGTAGTGTGTTTTGCTGCATGATGAAGTTCCTCTTGATTAATTTGGATGCATGTCTCTGTAAATTGGCAGACAGAATGTTCCTGTAAACTTCTAAATTCATTCTGCTGCTACCATCATTTCCTTGGCCATCACATTCAGCGTCTGTTGCTCAGTATACTCAATGGTTTCTTTCTATTTCAGGACATTCCTGATTGTTCTATTGGCTATGCCCAATGCTTGTGCAATGCCTCTGATTGATTTTCCCTCTTTTCTCAGCTTTAAAATGGCTCGCTTTTCTCCCATATACAGCTCTCTGATCTTCACGTTGGTTTATCCTTTTTAACAACAAATGCAGTCTTCACAGGCAAAACTGAAGCCTAAAACCAAGATTAGATGTTCAGAGCTATTTATCGACAAACAATCTAACAGGACACACCTGGGTAACAAGAAACACCTGTGTTACAACCCGCTATCTTGGGACGAGAAGTTTTGTGTGCTGTGACATTTTGTGTGCAGGTCTGAACTCCTTCCCAGACTTTCCAGCCTGCCCTAGCCTGCCTTGTTCTCGCCTCCCAGGATGGCCTCACAGATTGTTGGCCATTTTTAAAGAGGAAGACGGAGTGAGAATGTGTGGGATGGTGGAGGTGGTTACATTAGATTGTGTTTGGAGATTGTGTTTGGAGATTGTGTTTGGATGTATGCAATTTTCTGACTGCTGTTTTGGTATTTGACTTTTGCCTGGTTTTTGACTTCGAGTTTGGTTATCCCTAAATCTGTTTATTGTGCATTCTCTTCACTTTTGTATATATGTTCAATTGGTTCACTGGCAGTAGGGGTGTGGCTGCCATTTCTTTTCGGAAAGGGTCCTTTTTTCTCTGTTTCTTTGCTTAGGTAGTTAGGGAAGTATACGTGTATTTTCTTTATTTTACTTTTAGGTAAGCTAGCTACCTAAACAATAGAATTCTTTTGTTTATTATTTTGGCCTTGGCCCACCCTGAAGATATGCCTGGTTTGGTTAATTTGTACAATTATATGTGTATATATTGTCTGTTACAATATACCACAACCTTTTTCACACAACCTTGTTTGCGTTGTTATTCCTGGCTTCCCTTATTTCAAGATCAATCCAATTGAATCTCGAGCTGGTTACTCTGTGCGGCCCAACATAGACTGGGCCATAACACCTGTCAGTCACATGTTCCAATATTTTTGCTTGCCTACAATTTGGGTTTTCTGATGGAAAGAAAATGTGATATGTTCTATGTCGTTGAACACATCTACATATAAATACCAGGAAATATAAGCTGAAATTCTAAACTCTCTTCTCATATTCATCATTTGATCTCAAACCCAAATGTTTATCTTCAGTCTACAGCAAAAAATAAATGAATTGGTCTCACTGTTCCAATAGTTTCAGAGGGGATTGTAAATAAATGTACCTCTTCTTACCTGGAGGTTTGGAAAGTTTCAGTTTAGTGACATTTTTAGCAGAGAAAAAAAAGTCATGGCAAAAATAATTTGGCCAAATCTAATTTTTTTAAAAAAGATCTGAAAGTTCAGATTTCAATAATTATCTAAATGGAAATATTTTAATATTATTTAGGAAGTTGTTTTGTTTTGTTTTATTTGTAGCAGCAGTAGTAGCTGTAGTGGTAGTAGAGTATTGGTGGTAGTAACAGTAGTTGTGATGGTGGTTGTAGTAGTGGCAGTAGTAGTGGTAGTAGCAGTAGTTGTAGTGGCAGTAGTAGTAGCTGTAGTGGTAGTAGCGTATTGGTGGTAGTAGCAGTAGTTGTGGTGGTGGTTGTAGTAGCGGCAGTAGTAGTGGTAGTAGCAGTAGTTGTAGTGGTAGTAGCAGTATTGGTGGTAGTAGCAGTAGTTGTGGTAGTGGTGGTGGTTGTAGTAGCGGCAGTAGTAGTGGTAGTAGCAGTAGTTGTAGTGGTAGTAGTGGTAGTAGCAGTAGTTGTAGTGGTAGTAGTGGTAGTAGCAGTAGTTGTAGTGGTAGTAACAGTATTGGTGGTAGTAGCAGTAGTTGTGGTAGTGGTGGTGGTTGTAGTAGCGACAGTAGTAGTGGTAGTAGCAGTAGTTGTAGTGGTAGTAGCAGTAGTAGCAATATTAGTAGCAGTAATAGTAGTTGTAGTAGTAGTGGTGGTAGTGGTAGTAGTAGTGGTGGTAGTAGCAGTAGTTGTAGTGGTAGTACCAGTAGTGGTAGTAGCAGTAGTAGCAATATTAGTAGTTGTGGTAGTGGTAGTAGCAGTTGTAGTAGCAGTATTAGTAGTAGTAGTTGTAGTGGTAGTAGCAGTAGTTGTAGTAGCAGTATTAATAGCAGTGGTAGTGGTGGTAGTAGCAGTAGTAGTAGTGGAAGTAGCTGTAGTTGTAGTAGCAGTATTAGTAGTAGTAGTAGTGGTGGTGGTAGTAGTAATGGTTGTAGTAGCAGTATTAGTAGTAGTAGTGGTGGTGGTACTAGCAGTAGTAGTAGTGGTAGTAGCTGTAGTTGTAGTAGCAGTAGTAGTAGTGGTGGTGGTAGTAGCAGCAGTTGTAGTTGTAGTAGCAGTATTGGTAGTGGTGGTAATAGCAGCAGTAGGTGTAGTAGCAGTAGTAATAGTAGCAGTAGTAGTAGTAGCAGTAGGTGTAGCAGCAGTAGTAGTAGTAGTAGCAGTAGTAATAGTAGCAGCAGTTGGTGTAGTAGCAGTAGTAGTAGTAGTAGCAGTAGGTGTAGTAGCAGTAGTAGTAGTAGTAGCAGTAGGTGTAGTAGGTGTAGTAGCAGCAGTAGTAGCAGTAGGTGTAGTAGCAGTAGTAGCAGTAGTAAATCAGTTATCTGTGAAAAGCCTGTATAATAAAAAGTAAACAGCTGTTCTTAGAGGTGAAACTTTTTTTTTTTTAAATTATTCGTGCTATTAATCAGTGTACAACTAATTCTCAGGGGTTTTGCTTTTTCACAGTATCAGGTTACAGCTTCATATTTTTAAATTTGAGAATTTTACCAATTGATACATCAGGGAATGTGTACATCAATAAACAGTGTAAATGAGTAACAAGTTCGTCTTTCTTATTCTTATTTACTTTACTAAAATGTGGTTTTGTTTTGGTTTTTGGGGTTTTTTTTTTTTTTTTTGGTTTTTGTTTTGTTTTGTTTTTTAAAGCAAACATCCAATAAATACCATTATCTCAGACTTTTTTTTCAGCCTGTTAGAAATCAGGATGCAGTGTTGATTTCATAATTAATCCTGGTAAATATTAACATTAATGCTACAACTATATCAGATTTCCAATAAACTATCACACTGTCATGAGGACACATATTGGAAGCATTATAAAAAATGTTAAAATACCATATTCAAATGAAGACCAAGAAAAAAACAGGGCATACTTTGTTTTTGTCTGGTTAATTTGTTTATTTCCTCCATGCACAGTTCTGTATTTCACCGAGTTGTATCTGCAGAACATAATGTTCTACTGCCCTCTGGTGGCCATTTAGTGCCACTGACATTACAAACAAAAATTTATTATTAAATAACTATGAGACTTCTATAAGATTTTTGGTTTTAAATTTGACATTGAGGGCATCCTCGAAGATCCTGCACTATTTGACATCTTTCTACATCCTTACATCATTCAACTGCATAATCAAGGACATTGAGGCAATGCAATGTATCGGCATCAATCGGCATCATGTGTATTGGTTTAGTGCATCGAATATTCATATCAGTTTTCATATTCAAATTCTGTATGGCGCGATGGCTTTATAAATATACCAGAAATGTATTCCAACACACGTTGGAAATGCCAATCAGCCATAAATACAATGCATGTATTTGGACTGGCGGAGGAAAACGGAGTACCTTGGGGAAACCCCCGAAGCATGTGGAGAACATGCAAACTCTGCGCACACATGGCGGAGGTGGGATTTGAATCCTCAACCCCAGAGGTGCGAGGCAGAGGTGTAGAGGCCTAACCACTACGCCACCATGCCCCACTGGCAATGTACAGAGCTGTTGCTCTTATTTTGTACTACTTTTTCTTGCATGTATACATTTGTAAGGCATTAAGTCAGGATTAAGAAGCAGGTTACAGGATCTAATGACTTCCTGATTGTCTGTCAAGCAAGGATACACCACTTTGCTTGTCCTGCTTTACTTGTCCAAGTGGGCATAAGTACTTTTCTACTTTCTAAGTTAATACTTTCCAAGTGGCTAATTCTATAAGAGTGACAGCCAGTGTAAAAAAAATAATAATAATTAAAAAAATGTTCCAAGACTGGAACCCTGTGGTATCCCTCAAAGAATTTGTGTTTGATTTGGTGAGAATGCAAACAGTTGAATTTTGTTCAAGTCACAGGGCTTTGATTAATGATTTGGGTAGACTTTTGCATTGGGAATTGCAACAATCTCACTGGGAAAAGAACATGATGATGAATTAGAACCGTTTATAATAATTGATCTGGAGTTTTGCAATATTCATCATGCGGTAGTAAGAGTTTTGAACACGTACTGCTCTACAGATTTCTGGGGTTTGTTTGTTTGTTTGGTTTGTTTAATTTTGTTTTTTGTCCAAGTTTGCATTTCATAAAATGCAATATTACAAAGTACATACGAAGAGTTTCTTGTTTTTCCAGAACTAGCACAACTTTCACAGCTCATAAGCTAATTATGAGGCCTTACACCAGCTGAATGTGGAATGTTGGGGGCAGGAAAACCTGAACCTCCACAAGGCCGGAAGGACCTGAAGTCTGCAGCAGAAACCCCATGTGTTAAAATTCCTGGGGATTTCCATCCCATATCACATTTCCAATTGTCCTCAACTGGTTTCTATTAGACATGTTTAGAGCTGTTCTGGGTTTTTTTTTTTCTTCCTTTGGACCAATTCTGAAAGAAGAGTGAGCTGGTGTCCTTCATCTACCCCAAACAAAAAAGTTTCTACTTTCCCTGGCTAAAACTAAGTATAAATGGAATAAAAACTAGGCCTGTGTTTGATTTTATTGGCGGATTACTACAGAAACTCATTCAAACATCAATAGAAAACAAACAGAGTTCTCAGTGTTTTCAGACATTTCCTTTCCAGTACTTTAATACATGACAGTTGTGGATCACATCAGGTCATCTCAGAGTAGCACATAATACTGTAAAAAAAAATCTGCAAAGTAATGACACTTTTAAAATGCTTGCATGCATGTTATAGTAAAAATACTATAACAAGTGTTTTATTAGAAATACGATATTATTATTATTTAAAATACAATATTAAAAGCACTACAAAATATTTAAAAAAGATCAATATTTGGTATGTCCAGCTTTTGTCTTTGGCAAATTAAACGTTTGTCCTTAAAGATAATAATATTGTCCTAAAAAAAATAATAATAATAAAATCAGATGGTAGGTTTTTAAAGCATTTTTAGGACCTGACATGGTTCTTCTTTAAACTTTTACTTTTGTGTTCGCTTTGTCTTTTCTAACAGCATACACACATTTCCTATAATTTTTTTAATTGTATTTTAAAAAATACAAAATTTGCTCTTTTCTTGCACTTTTTTTGTCAGTGTCTTTAAAACAAACAAACAAACAAATATATACCATAAAAAATAGGATTTGCCAATGTCAGTACTACAAACATTTAGAAGTTTGATCAGAAGTTTTAATGAAACATTAAAAATAAAGCATACTGAATTGGCTTTTTTGCTTTATGCTCTGGATAAAAGTGTCTGATGAACAAATAAATCTATTCTCATTCTCATAATCTCATTAAATCTTACGACACCCTATTATACAGAATCCACTGCTGATCTATTTCTTTCCACTGTAAAACCTTAACACTTACATTGCACATAGCATTGCAGTCATGTTGTCAGTTTGGAGTTTTTTTTTGTTTTGTTTTGTTTTTTGCTTTTGCTTCTTCTGGGTTTCTGCTCTCGCATTATGTTGTGCGTTGAAATGCTGATCTGCACCTAAACTGGCCCAGAAGCATTTCATTATATTGTACGCATGTGTGCATGCATTATTTCTGCATCTCCTGCGTGTTAATCGACATGATGTGTGCGTAAGTAAACCGGAGACGCACAGAGAGGCTCGTCTGGAGGTTAGTGGAGGTAAACAGCACACAGATTGGAATAAAAGAGAGAGAGCGTGTGAGGAGAAAGCGCTGCCTCACCTGGTTGCCATGGCAACAGTCTCTCTCCTCACTTCAGTACTCAGTGAGTAACGACAAGAAGCATGAATTTTTTAATTTTTTTTACCCCTTCTTGTTTTCATGGAAAAAAATGCAGGATTTTGAGTGCTGGCACGATCATGGCAAGGTCAGATTAATGTAAACATAATGAGCTCTCTTAATAGCTCTGCTATCATAAGGGTGATGGTTTTCAGCTATTTGTGGATGTAAAGAGTCTTTACATCCACGTGAGGTTCAGAATGCACTGGAAAACCTGTCAGATGTGTTATAGAGTCTCTCAGGGATTTGAAATGCAATACACAGTGGTTTATAAAATATATCTTCTATGTTTATAGCTGCAAATTCACATTTTCAGCTGATGATGAACATTACATATAGAGTACTAATAGAAAAGCCAGGGTTCGATTTGGGGAACTTCTTTGTAGAAGTAAATCCCTTCTTTTTTTCTTTTTTTTTTTGGAAGCTAAGAATATTTATTTCTCCAGTGAAAGCTTGAGGAATCCTTTTTTAAGAGCGTCTGATGATTTTCAGCTTTGATTTCCATTGTTTTAAACCCGTTACAAAAAGAAAGAGAGATTTAAAAAAAAACTATATAAACATATAACACATTTTTAAATGAAACATGATAGAACAAATACTTGAAGAACTCCATAATTTCCATTTTTCCACTATTTGAAACTGCACCCTATTCACTATATAGTGCACTGTTATAGAGACATTGTGGAAAATGTCAAAATATCATGAAATCCCCTAAAAAAAAAAAATATCCTAATGTATAAAATCTGTAATACACTTTGCCGCTTGTAGGGAATCAAGGCACAAGGGTAGTTGAATATAATATCCGTTAATGTAGAATATATAATACTTGTGAAATCCCAGGTTATTGACCAAAACAATATATCCTAGTGGGATACTGTGTCTAAATTTGTAGAGAATAGGGGCTAGGGGAGTAGGGTGCCATTTTGGACCCTCTGTTTAAGCCAAAATAGGTCACAATGTGTGAAGAAAAATCAATCGTAAATGCCTGTGAATACATCTCGCAGACTGTAAATCGACCTAGGTGTCCAAATAACAACATTCTGAACCGCAATATTTCTGTTTTACACGTAAACCGAAGCAGCTCCATGTCTCTAACGGGGCCTCTTTATTGTTTTCTGAAGCAGTGAGTGACCGCGCAACCTATCTGCGCACACAGAGGCAGAGCGAGAGAGAGAAGAGGGAGGGAGGGGTGGGAGGGTCACGCGCGCGCTGATTTGACGGACAAAAGGAGCTGCCAATCAGAGTGCGAACGCGCGTTCGAACGGGCCAATGGTGACGCTGGATGGAAAAGCGCGCGCGCCGCGAGCACTGGAACGGGCGGGTTTTTCGACAGGCAGACTCCGCCCACAGCGCTTGAGCGTTAGGTTGCGCGAGGGCTGCAGTTTCAGTTTGTTTTATTCACCATTTTGTGTAGCTGAAGGTAAAATATTAAAGTAAAACCCTTTCAGTGCAGTAGAGCTTTCTACCCGTTTAATTTACTTTTACGATTCGGGGAAAAGGGGGGCGTTGGTGGTTTTTATGCGACGTTACATTGAGTCTGTCAGTTGGTAAACCTATTTTTTATTTTCTACCTTTTTTTTTCCTTTAAAAAAAACCCTTCCACAGTGTTCCTGCAAAAATGTCAAGACCAGTGAGGTACGTTAGATTTAAAATGTCCTCCTCGTGCGCTGCTGCATCGATTGCACGCGTGCACTCAGGAGTTTGTTGGCTTTCACGCATGTGCCAGCGTTGCTTTGCTTAATAACCTCGATTTACTAGTGTTTATTTTTTTGTATTTTCTAATGATTCAGGTTGTATTTATTCAGACGTTTTGCTCGTCCTGTGCACAATGCATATTCGAAAATCTGTCTTGCATGCTTCATTCTTTTCCCTTCCTAATGTGCATGAATCATCCAGATACAACGCAGCGTTGCAGACATTTATGCCTGATAAACGCAATCAGGTTCAGATTTTTTTCCCCGAGCAAGAACATGGCCTCCCATTCATACTAGGCTCAGGAACGGGAATAAAATCTTTACACTGAAGGTCTACGAATGAGATTTTATTTTAAATGAAAAGCCTGTCTGGATGTGAAGACGCAGCGTTATTCCACCATGCCTAAAGAATTGATTTTGTACCAATCGAAGATTAATAGATATATATTTTACAATTTATTTGTGTTGAAAACGCGTTTGATTAAAAAAAAAAAAAAAAAGACGCTGCTGCGGCTCGCGCTCAATTAACATGACGGCGTGACGCAACAAAGGGGCGGGGCATGTTTAGAGACCACACCCCCTTTGCGCTCTAATCTAGTCAAAGGTTGTTTTTAAAAAATAAATACGTAAATATCTCAATTTCACGTTTATGATTGATTTATTTTTACTTTTTTTATTTACTGAAAATGCGTCAGAATGAGAGGAGAGTTATTTACATCTACAATCCGTTCAGATAAGGATGTGAACTATTGAATCTTTATCTCAAAATTTAAATAAAATGATGTTTATAATTCATTTTCTTTCTGTTTTTTGTTTGGAAGAAAAATACAAAAAAAATTATGGTGAATTGGTAAGGCTGGTTGGGCATTTTAAAAAAAGAATTAATTATTTTGATTGTGATCTGTAAATTTATGTAAAAATTAAATTACTATAAAAGGCTGCGTATGTACTGTATAATTTATCAATGAAATATAAAGTGTATTATTGTTCAAATAGTGCCATAAATAATTGATATTCGTAAAGATCACAGAAGAATATAGTAAATTACAAAAAGTAACAGCCAAAATATTAAATCGGTCCCTCTAGGATCTCAGAAATTAAGCTAAAATCAAGCAAACTCCACAATATTCAGAGGAGCTTGCGTTAAAAAAAACATTACCACAGATTTCGACCAAGAAGAGTCGCGTGACATCATCACGACGGTCATTCAGCCAAAGCCCTCTTCGATTCACGTCTGTCGAACACGAGTACAGCTAAAAGGTCATTTACCAAGTTTCATCGCAGTAAAAAACATCTTTAAAAAGCCACAGCGTAATCAAGCATCTTTGGCCGCAACAATCCCATACGGACTGTTTAAATAACATAACACGATCAATATAGAATGGAAAATATTACCAAAATATACATGTGATATACTATATAAAAAGATAAATGTATTAATATTTAACCACACTCCAAAATTAATAAATGACAATGAATAATCAAATTATGTAAAATAATATAGAAAATTAAATATTAAACCTTACACAAACTGAAAATATGTAAAATTATTTAAATAAGCAATATATATAATACAAAAGACTTGATAGAAAATAACAAATAATTAATATTTCCAGAAAAACTACAGAATTAAGCAAAACTATTTCAATAATGCAACAAAAAAGTCAGCATGTAATAGCTTTACGAAGTTAAATGGAAAATCACAAATTATGTATATATATGTTTTTAAAAAGTAACAATTATACAATCATTTAAAATTAATAGTTTTTAAAGAACAGCTTGTTCACTATAATTTTATATAGTTGTTTTTTTTCAATTAATAATTTTTTTTTTTTTTTTTTAAGTATTGCGAAGTTATGCAAAAAAATGACCACTATTAAAAATGTAACCTGAGTGTAGTAGTAGAGATCTGTTTTACGGAAGGTTATTGAATCACTCCTTATCCTTTCCTCTGTAACTGAACCCATTAGGGAAGGTTTATCGTCCATGGCTCTGCTGATATTTCACCTTTACTCAGCCGAGACGCGAGATTATCCGGCCCAGGAGGCCATACGCCGCTACACTCGTATGATCGGCGCTTCTGCTGCGTCTTCATTCAGTTCTAGCGACCAGAAGAGGCGAGGACGTATGGTTTGGGTTACCCGATTCGCGTCCTCGGTGTGTCCTGAACCGGATTTTTACGCGGTGAAGTCGCTCTCTGTCGCATCCGTCAGCTCTCTCGATTTAAGGAAAGCTGTTCAGAATTGTTTTTAATTTCTCCACCACAACGTCCCATTGGAAAGACTTTCAGAAAAGAGAAAGTCTTTCTTTGCAAAACATCGGGTCGGATTGAATTCAGCCTCCGGGTCATTAGTGAAGCAAATGTTTTGAGAGAAATTTAAATTTGTGAATTTAATCTCTGTTCTGTCTGGAGCGACCAATTTTACAATATTATTGTATTCATTCTACAGGAACAGAAAGGTGGTGAATTATTCACAGTTCAACGAATCTGATGATGCAGGTAATGTCTTTTTAATTTTTAAAAATTTTTTTAATCCTTTATTTATTTTTTTGCACACAGATAAAAACATGAAAATGAATTGCCTCGGCTTAGAAAATCAGACATGAAACTTTCCGCTTTATAGACAAACTGAAATCAGAAACCTTTTGTAACTGTGTTATCGGGTGTCCTTGTGCACGATTCATCCGTAATAATCGATTAGAAGAAAAATGTCTTTCTCCACACTAATGTGCAGATTTTTTTGATTACGTTGCTGTAGACAAAACTATAATATGGAATCATATTCATTTTATGTCATGTTTCACCTCAACCTCGCCCACACCGTTTTCCTAGGCTTGTGCAATATTGATTATTCCCTGCTCATGATTTACTATTAAAAAAAACAAAACAATCATGGATAGGGATGCACCGAAATGAAAATTCTTGGCCGGAGCCGAATATAATGAAAAACTCAGCCGAAGGTCGAATACCAAACACATTTTTTCCATTTATTTTGACATTTTTTTCACCATTGCATAAATTAAATAGTCAAAATGTGCCTTTTGCTATTTTGTCTTGCTTTTCAAAAAAATCAATTGCAAGAACTACAATTTCAAAATATTTATTTAACACTGAACATTTTTTTTTCATTCCAGCGGGCATAAGCTACCAACAAGGCACAATATAACTTTAAATAAATGAATTAGTAAAATAAAAATATTTTGATATGGTCATCTTTGAGCCCCCCTTGAATAGCCTATGTTAGGCCTATAACTGACTGCTGAAAGAATGGAACATTCTGTAGCCTACAACAAAAAAAGTGCATTAAAAGGTGCATTGAAAATAAATGCACTATTATAAATGCAAAAAATAGTTCTATTGGGTTCTATACGGCTGATTATATTGGGGATATATACCGCTCGCGTCCCTGTACACCTTGCGGAGTATTATAGTAGATATAGTATAGTTAGATATGTTGTTAATGTTATGTTCCTTGATAGATTTAGTTAGTTTAAACTATAGATTACTTTATTTAGTCCCCGCTGGTTTTTCCGCTCCCAGTCCATAGTACTAGTTCATGTTTCTTGTTTTGTGTTTTGACCCTCTTTTCTGTGACCGCGACTTTTTGATTCCTGCTTTGCTCCGTTGATGCCTGTTTGCCGATCGCCCGACCCTTTGCCTGTCTTGACTACGTTTTTTAGATTGTGATTTGGATTTGTCTGCCTGCCCTTAAATAAGTACGTCTTTACCTGCACCTGCTTCCGTACTTTACTCCCTTACGTCTCGCGACGTGACAGAATAGTCTGGAACAGAAACAAAACAAACGCATGTGTCCACAGTAAACGATGTCATGGTTGTCAACATCC
>NC_071275.1:9931514-10001514 GCF_023375685.1 Ictalurus furcatus | reverse complement strand
CGCCGCCACCATCAGCCAAAAAGAAGAAAAACACCCCCGATGACGAGGAAGACGAGGAAGAGGAGGACGGTTCAGAAGAAGACGCACCGTCTGGGGAAGATTAGCCGCCTTGCGTCTCATTCGCTCTCTCTCTCTCCTTTCTTATTCTGTCTTTTTTTTCTCTCTCTCTCTCCTTTGGAGGGTTTTTTTTATTTTTATTTCTCTGTGGTGACCTGGCTTTTTTTTAAAACATACAGTTTCTGTAAACCGTAAACATTGTCCCTGGAGAGGTGTGTGTGTGTGTGTGTGTGTGTGTGTGTGAGAGAGAGAGAGAGAGAGAGGTAGAGGCATTTGTCTGAGAATGATGGATTTGTTTTTTGTTTTTTTATTTTATTTTTTATTTATAGGTAAGAACTATAAGAAAAGCCCGACGCTCCTCCACTGCTAACGGGCTGCTGCTCTAACGGTTCTTCTTGAGTTCTGGTATCATCTCCACATAGTTCCCGGTGTTTCCACAGCATTGGTCCCGGTGTTTTTCCTGCTCTAACACACTTGCGTTGACTTTTTTTTTCTTCTCCTCCCCCTCCTCCCCTCTCTTCCCCCAGCTCCTTCCAAGCGGTAGAAACACACACCTACAAACATTTACACATTTGATCATTTTATGAATTTGGAATGGTTGAAAAGTCGGGTAACTGACGCCTCCTGGAAGCACCGCCTCCTTCTCTGCCTCTCAAATTAATAAGCTTTCAGCTGGTGCTTGATTTTTTTTCTTCTTTTTTTTCTTTCTCTCTTGAAAGATGCATTGAAGTTTTCTGTCACAGTAAACAGAGAGTGTTTTGAGTCCATAAATGTGAAATAAATCTGTGTGTGTGTGTTCGGCTTAGCTAACGTTAGACAATTATATATTCAGTAGGGATTCCGTTGCCATTTTTGACCATTTTCAGCCGAAATTTAAATCAGACTTCGAGGAGGCTTTAATGCTAATGATGATTAGAAAGTGTTTTGAAACATCGTGGTTAAATTGGTGCACGTGTGTGTGTGTGCGTGCGTGTATACAGGGTTTTACAGTAAACGCCCCCAAAGCCAGTCCGTACAGGATTTCGCTTGTGATTGTTGCGGCGGAAAACGCTTGATTTTTGCTGTGGTTTTTTTTTCTTCAAAATTTGTGAATGCGACTTTCAGGTCTTTTTGCGGAAAAGCTTGATTTCGCGCGACCTTTCGCAGTGATGTTTGGCGGTAAATGAAACTGTTTAGCTGTACTCGTGTTCGACGCACGTGAATCGAAGAGGCCTTTGTCTGAACATCTCAGCCCGAATCTGCAGTAATTTCTGAAGAGATTGGCGTTTGCTTTTGCGTTCATTTCTGCGATCGCAAAATGCAGGAGGGACCGCCACACGCTACAGCGATGAGCCTGTAATCGTAATTTAGCACGCAAACAACCAGCTTATATTTACTGACTTGCAGGGTTGCCAGGTCATAGAAATCACAGGCGTTTCAAAAAACGAGTTGATTTTTCACAGGAATAATGAAAACAGTGTTTTAAAATATCGACCAACAAAACATTTCAGGGCCTTTTTTTAAAAAATAAAAAATCATTTAAACTGTGAGTAAAGTCTAAACACTGCTTTACAATCAACCTGAGCCTTTTACTTCTACTTGCCTTTCGCGTGGCGCGTGTAATACAGAAGTAAACGAGTTTTATTTATAAAGCGTATTAAAATGAATAAAAGTTTGCGGTGGAGTGTTTGAGCAGGAAAACGCTAGGAAGATACGGAGTCAAAAGTTATAAAAGTGCCATGTTTAGGAAATGCCCCTTTTTCCGACTTTTTGATTTTGATTTGCGAGGAAATTAGCGTTCTTTACACGGTTGTTTTTCATTTCTGCCACGATTCCCCATAATATAGCCATCGTCCCGATATAACCGTAGCAGCCCCATGCCACGTAGCATCCGATTATCTGCTTTTCTTTTTCTTTGTATTTAAAGGGAAAAAAAAGTGTGGTGTTTTTATGTGGAATTCTCAAATTCTTCCTCAGTGTTTTTTCTTTCTTTTTTATTTTTTTTTGAGAAACCTTCAACATTTTGTAATGAACAACTTCTAAAAAAAAATTTTTTTTTTTTTTTTTTAAAAAAGCGTTACTCATTTAAACCCAGAGCTGTGTGTGTGACTTTAAGGAGCTTAATTGGTTCCTTTTCCTAAGATACGGACACATTTCTCATTTCGAGCAAATGTAAACGGCATCGCCCGGCATCCAGCGCACACACACACGCACATGTTAATCCGCGTAACCTTTCTTCGTTGCAAGAGCTTCCTTTTTCTTTGTTTGTTCCGTATATTTTTCATTTCGTCCACTACGTCATCTCACATCGAAATCGTCTCTGCGGTTTTAACATACGTCATTTGCGTTTGTGTGTGTGAGAGAGTGATGGAGTCTTAAGCAGTGTAATGGTATAGGATGTTTTAAAAGAAGGGGGTTTTTTTTCCTCCTTCTTCTTCTTTTTGGTGATGATTTGAGCCCGTGCACGCTTTTTACATGCTCTGATTTTAGCCAGAGATGTAAATGTAAATGCTTTAACGCTCTGGAGAATTTCTCTCATTAGACTCCAGCAGCGTGAACGTGCTTTTATTAATAACGTTTTAAACCCAGATCTGAGTTCTTCGCAGCCTGCACAGAGGAGTTTATTTCATAGCCTTAAGCACTGAAAAATCGAGGAACTTGTTTTTCCCCTCATTGGCGTTGAAGCGAATCGGTTCCGTTTAAACCAGTTCGAGGAGTTCGTAACGTTCTGTTCACCCTCTGCCCCGTTCCGGCTTCAGTGCTTTAACATGATGGACTATGATCATTACTTCATCTGTACAGTCTGTTCATGTGCATGAACTCCTCATGAGGCTTAATAGCAACTTAACAACACGGTTCTGTCATTTTTGTGCCAGGCATCACCGAGTGTTACCCGTACCGTACCCTTCCCTAACCCCTTAACTCTTCCGGCTTCTGGATGAGCGTGTTGTCTCGAATTGTTTCGACCCTCAAAAATCCCCTCCCCAAAAATTTGACAATTTTTTTTGTTTGTTTGATTGTTTAATTGATTTTTCTGTCGTTCTCCTCAGACTTTTTGTAATTTTTTTGGTTTTTTTTTTAAGAAAATAAATAAAAATGTATCTTGATTTTAAAACAAATGTACGTCTTTTATTGGTAAATCAACATTTTTAGGAATCTAAATCTCATCTCTGTGAATCTGGTTCTCTATTTAAAAAGAAACTATACAAGTAAAAAATAACGATATAAATAGATCTTCTAATGTTAATGTAATAAGTTAATAAGTCAGCTGAGAAAGAGTTTCACACCCTTTTGGGAAGAACCATTAAAGGTTCACTGTAGAACCTGAGAACAGTGTTCGCGATGCTGTCCGGTTTCTAGTCAGGACCTGGTCTGAAAGACAGGCTGTGAAACCCTTAATGAGGCTAGAGGGAACCTCCTCCTTCTTCTTCTCCTTCTTCTTCGAGTATAGCTCTGTTCATTCGTGACCACATGACGTCACTCTTTCCCAAATTTAGGGAGATAAAATCGTTTAAATAATTTAATGCTAACACTTTTTAAAATCTTCAGGACAAAACTTTTACCCTAAATCAGTTCCTTCCAATTGAAGTGATACTTATTTATGTTTTTTTTAAATGTCAAAAAGGTATCTTGATTATCTGGGAAAAGCGTATCGTGTAACGATTATAGTGACCGTTAAACATTGTGTGTCTGTGCTCGAGTTCCTCGAGTAAAGCTATCCATGAGGAAGTTTTTTTTGTGTGTGTGTGTGTGCGGATCGCATGGTTTGAATGGATTCAGTGCACAGGAACTGGCTGGGGGGAAAAGGAAAATAATACACAGTGAAGATTGCATAGGTTTTTGTCCTTAAATGACGAGGTACAAAAATCTATTTTATGATGCGATTTTGTAAACACAATGACGACATTATCCAAACTGCGGATTAATTAAAACGTTATTATATTTGTCTCCGCTGAACAAATCGACCAGAAAGAGCTCGAATAATAATATTACATGGTCACTATTTAAGGAATAACACACTTAAGAGAATGCTGTTATAGGAAAATTAAAATAATCAACGATGTGACGATCTGGATTTACTACTCTTCCTCTTACGCCACAGCAGTTGGCGTAAGATGATCAGAATAATGACTTTTATTTCTTTAAAACTGGCACATTATACGTTTTATCTATTAATACAGGAAATACGTTTAATGTTGAGGAATATCTGCCTTAAGTTGTAGCTACTAGAAACATTAGCTCCCTTACCACCCTCTCTTTTTTTCCCCCTCTCTCTCGCTCTCTCTCTCTTGAAGTACATAAGCGAAAAAGAAATTGTCATGTGACTAAAAAAAAATTTGTTCGGACATCATGATATCAGAGAACCTGCTAACTGTTACAAAGAGCTGACGCTGGAGACTCCTTCCATCTTCCATAAATGTTTAATAAATCTCTCCTTACAGAAAACTTCACCATATTGACGATTACACACTTATTATTTTTTAAAATCTGTTTTTCTTGAGTGTCCACCGTTAGTCCCTGTGAAAGAGCTGTTACTATAGAAACGGTAACGTATCGGAATGAGCGTATTAATATTATGATATTAACGTGACCAGCAGTTAAACTGCTGATATAGAGAATAAATCAACAAGTTGGAATGGGAAGTTTAATAATGCTGCGCTGTCACTTGTAGATGTTTTGCATGTTTTATAGTGTGTATAAAAGTGCCATATGGAAGTTTTACATGTTTGGCTTGGGGTTGTTTTTTTTTCTCTCTCTCTCTATTTTCCTCTTTTGTCAGCCGTTCTTCTCAACAAACCGTCCACTTCCTTGTGAAAAGCTGCACGTCTGACTCATCAAGAAATAAACCAACTGTGAAACTAACCAGCAAAATGAGAACGGCTATAGCACTCTACGGTAACTTTATGCAAATTAAATTCTCCCTTGTATTGGGTGGGTTTTTTTTTTGTTGTTGTCTTTTATTTTGCTCATATGCGCGTGGTTCGAATATTTTAAGAACGCTGTAGTGTTGTAAAGGAAATAAAAGCAGATGTGTTCACCAAGATCAGGTCTTTGCAGGATGCTTCTAAACTGCATCCAGACTGACTCGTTTAACTGCCTTTATTTTATTTATAATCGGGGGGACTAAAATGAAAGTAAGAGCAGATCTCAACCTCCGCTTAAAGCCAGTGATTCATCTCGTGATAAATTTTGATGCTTTCTAAATCACGTAACACAATCCATTAAACCGAAAGTTACTGCTTACAGTATGTTTGCCGTTTTATTCATGTTTTGGGTCATCGTGCTGTTGCCGAAGCCAATTTCTTTTCAGTTTCGTGACTGACTATGCTTCCACAATTTGCTTCCAGAATTTGTTGATTTGTTTACTGGAATCCATTCTTCAATCCTGCTGTGCAGTGTTTCGTGTAGCTCTGGCTGTCACACAACTCCAAAGCGTAACAGGTCCACCCCTATGCTTAATAATCGGCTCCTCCATCGGAATAAGCGTTCTTTCCGTTAAATGCTATTCCTTATATAAACCTTTGGTGATTTTGACCACAAGAGTTCCTTTTGTACTTCATCAGTCCACGGCACTTGTTTCCAGAAGTCCTCTTTTTTATCTAGATATTGTGTTACTTATTTCAGACGCTGACTTTTGTGATGCTAAGCTTTGCTTCTGATGACTCTTCCATGCAGCTCATGTTTGTGCAAGCAACACTGCAGACTAGAATGCTCCAGCACTACTCTGTTAAACCTTCCTCAGGGGATTTCGCTTTGCCTTTCTGCTCAGCATACAGGCGGTTCTATCTGAGGGTTTTCTTGGTTTTGCATTGAATTCCACAGTTCCCTTTGACTGCCATTTCTTAATGACGTTTCGGACAACGGAAACGTGGCTGGAAGGGCTGTGATACAGTATCTTTTTATAGCCTTCCTCTGATTGTAGGCATCAATTAGCTTCATTTTCAGATCCTCGGGAAGCTGCTTAGGGGTTGAGTTTTAGCACAAAGGTTGAAGATTCAGAGAATTTATTATGCTCTGGAATTGTCATCAGCTGACGATTGCTAATGACAATTCTCAGTTTAAGTTCTGAGATGTGAAGGGTGTCCAAACTTATAAACTTGCCACGATTACTTTCCCCCCATATTTTCAAAAGTAAAACTTAACTTAAAAAGTAACTTTGCATTAATATTTGCACATTTAAAGAAAAAAAATATAATAATAATAATTTGCTTGTGTGTACTACTTTTCACGTCTCAACAAAATCTAATTTGTCCATCCAAATCTCACTAGCCAATGATTGTAAATCAGTGTTAAGCCCCGCCCACACGAGAGGTTTGTGCCAGAATTGCGAACGGAAACTTAAACGGAAACTTTGAAAGCGTAAAACTTTTTGCACAAATTCAATTCCATATAATATGAAATCAAATTCTTTGAGTGTTTAAAAAAAAAACAGACCTGTTTAATAGCAAACTTTAAAAAATAAATAAATAAACAAATAAAATAAAAAGTGAAATGTCCTATTCTTAGAGGCTGATGGTTAACTTGGATGGTCTTGTAAACTAAAATATTCAAGAAATTAAACTGATGTTGGAGCAGTTTATAATTTATGGAAGAATCTCATAATGTAAAAATCTGCAATGATAAAATATCATTTAACAGCTCAGTGGTCTTCTACATGATTTTTCCTCTTCACATATTTCTCATATTCCTGCGCTCTTGTTCTGTGAATGAGCGATGACGTATACTTCAATGTTAGCAATTTAAAAAGCTGAATTTCAGGTTGTACACTACACTGAGGGTTTTTGTTTTCCGTCATCAGTGGTACAGACTTCCTTATTAGACTCCTCCTTTCAGCTGTGTTTATTCTCGAGATGAAACTCCGGTCACACTGTGTCACACTGTACGTGAGAAGAGGACTGAACATAAGGATCCTTAACACACACTGAACCTGAACGTACGTATTGTGTATTTCTGTTTTAGCTTTTAACTAGAATGAGACACTATTTATTTATTTATTTATTTATTTTTATTTATTTATTTTTTTTTATTTGGGTGAAATTGTGGTTAAACAAGTTATTGTGTAACTTAATGCTCTCATTTACAGTGTGGACACTTACAGGGAAACTATAAGATATAAATCACCTCCAAATCACTTGCGCGCGTTGCTGTCATTTTACTTAAATCATTATCTTTTGCTGTCTGGTTTATTTGCCGTTGTCAGAGCGGCATGTGCGAGGTATCTTTATAAACGTTCTACACAAAATTCCAAATTCAGTAATAAATAAAAAATTCTTCCAGACTTCAATGAACACTTTTATCTTATTTAAAAACTACATTTTTAATAATTCTGTCTTTCTTTTTTTTATTGTTATATCCCCCCCAAAAAAATAGATTAATATTTGTGATATTTAGATAAAATCCAAATTCATGTGATATAAACGCAAAAATTTGGATATGTTTTAAAATAATTTATGCATAAATGAGCTAAAAATATTACGATTAATAAATGTGCAGTTTTTAAAATCTTTTGTTATTGTATATTACTGAAGTCTTTACCAAGTGCTGAGTAAATTATTATAAACTTAACCAAATAATATTCAAAAACATTACAAGTTTAATCATGGAGAATGTGTGTGAATTCTTCTTTTAATTGCTGTAAATAACTATAAGGACTATTAAAAGAAGGACGTGTCGACTCTATATTTTAATTATATGGAGAATATTATAATAGCCTATATATGTAATTAAGTCAATTTATGATCTTCTCTATAAACTTACATGATCAGTCCAGGGTCCTGGTCCATGTATGTTATGTTCATGAATTTGTCCAAAAATTTACATGCAAACGAGCTGTAAATCTACAGCTCTCATATTTCTCATCCACTTGTTTTGATTTTTCATCATTTTGTGGGGCCAAAATGTATGAACCAGATGTGTATAAGCAAACACAGTAGAATGTAGATTAATGATCACCTTTGGTGCCTTTCAATGAAAAAACAACAAAAATATTGAATATTTTGAATATAACGAATCGAAAGGTTCATTTCTGTAAATATTGATCCCGATTTTATTTCATGAAAACAGAACAAGGTTCTAGAGAACATTCTGTACAATAGCTAACTTTTTTATTTCGCATTTAAATTCATAAAAAATTCATTTGATTTTAACTTACTATTTTAGTGCGTCCCAAGAAAAACATAAATATAATAAAAGACCGTTTCCTTGTTTTGCCATTTTCCCATTTTTTTTCTCTCTCAGCTTATTAAACATTTCTGTGTTGTATTTACGCAAATGTGTTGAGTTCTCAGCCTAGTCTGCGTCACCCCTAGCTTTACTAATCCACAATAAAACTCAGCCGTGCATTTCCTGTGATTTCACGTGATTTCAGTAATCTCCAAGTCACGTACATTTCCATCGGTGCGGTATGATTCCGCCTGTTCAAATGGCAAAAAGAAAGCAAATAAGAAGTGTTTGACCGAACGTCTGTCAGCCTGGGAAGGATCAGGATGTTAAGCCCTTATTTGCCTTTTAAGAATTTTAAGCCCGAGTTTTCCAAGCAAGCCGATTGGCCCGTGTCGTTAGTGTCGAATCTCCGAAGCACCTTTCCTGTCTAAGATTTAGGGTAGGAAAGCTCTGATCTTTATTAAACCTTAGAATGCCCAAGCTTAGAACGCATTTATTATTTAACAAAGAAGAACATAGTTATATACGTATAATTGTTCGTATATATCGACAGAAGGAGTCTCCGGTGTCGGTGCTTTGTCAGGAGGACAGATGAGTTTACGCTTTAGCAGTCCAGACATGATTTTGTGGAGTTTTTTGTTTGTTTGTTTGTGATTTGTTGCAGCCAAAAATGCTGAAGATGGAAAGTTTGCGATGGAACTTGCGGAGTTTTTTACGGAATATTACTTGAATTGCTGAAATTGCAGTTGCACAGAATAGTTTTGCACACTCTTTCACAGTAGCGTTTGTTGGTAAACTAGACAGTTTTAGCTGTATTCATGTTTGACGCACGTGAATCGAAGGCAGCTTTGGCTGATTGCCCAAAATCTGCAGTAATTTTCAAAAATCACGAGCTCCTCCACATGTTGCGGAGTTTCCTTGATTTTCTTACTTACAGTTTCTCACTAACACGACAAGCTGTTTTCGTTTTTTTATTATTAACTAAAAAAGAGACGCTGATTGTACGTAGTTGCCATAACGTAAACGATAACAACTATAAATTTTTTTTTTTTTTTTTTAAAGACGTGATGTTCTTTAATAAATTTTAAAGATGTAACAATTGGCAAGTTGCTGTAGTATAAGAGGAATAAAACATCATCATGGATGATTTTCCTTTAACAGCACAACAACAATAGACATCAGTACAAAGCAGCTTTATAGAAATCTGCATGTACGCAGGTTTAGATCCAAAACAAGAAAAACTCCTTTGAGGAGGAAACCTTGAGAGGAACCTAACTCAAAATGGAACCCTTCCTGTTCTGAGTGACTCCAGATTATAAATCATTACACTTTACATTTCAATGTTGAATAATAATAATGATGATAATCCATACATCCTACACTGAGTTCTTTAAATACCAATTTGTGGCTTGGCAGAAAAGTAAGTGTGTGCAATTAGTGGCTCAGACACCAGCAAACATCCCACCAGTCTATATACACAGGCATATATACACACACTTTTTAATCTAGAATGATAGTAATCCATGTGTGTTTGCACAGCAGTGTGACTTGAGTTGACTAAATGGGTGGTGATGCATCTGTGGCAGTTACACAGTTTTCAGCTTCCTGCTTGTATGCTTTAGAGATCCTTAGTCACTTGTTCCTGTTAACACATGCCAACTTTATGGTGCAAATAAAGCCACGCAGTAACGCACCAGCAGTTTTCCGGACAGCGAATCCCGGCAGTGTGACAGAAATGACTAAGAATTTTCATAAGAGTTATTCATTAATGTTTCGTCACAGGGAAGTTACCTGTAAGCAGAATGCAATAAGGAAGAAACGGTAGTTTTTGCTTTGTTATAATGCAGCTTGTTTAAGGATTAAACTGGAAACTAACTGTTTACCGCTGAGGACGGAGTTATTCACTGGACATGGAAAAATTTTTTTAAAACAAACAAAACGAGCCACATCAACAGATATATTCATGATGTATTGTTTTTTTTATGAAGACAATAGAGTGCATGAACTTTTTCTCAGACTATTCTGGACCCAGTGTTAAATTTTAAATATATATATTTATTACTATTATCTATATTAAAGGCTTGTATGCATCTGTACAGTGGCTGTTGATACTCTGAAAGGCACTACAATTATAATAATAATAATAATAATAATAATAATAATAATTAGAGAGATCACTTTTTCTTTTCCAATATCGAGGTCAACATCGAAGCTTTGAATATCAGCCGATACCAATACCCATCCTATATTGTTTTCATTTAAAAAAAAAAAAAAAAAAGTTTTAAAAAAGTTATTTTTTGTTTTTGTTTTAACTTCATTATTTTTTTTAAATTGAAGCACTTCACAATTAAAATCTGTCACACAAAAATCACTGTAAATCTAATAACATACAATATACATAAATGTAATAAAATTAGTCCTAACATAAGAAAATAAAAACGGTCAAGTCTCTTTAAATTGAATAATTTCCAGTTCCAAAAATTTATTTTTCCAATTCCAGTTTTTGCCATTTGTTAAAGGATCTGATCCTGATGTCCAATCCAACTTTTTTCAATTTTTTTTTTTTTTTTTTGGCGGTATTGGCCCAATACCAACCATCTTATTGTTTTTGTTGTTGTTGTTGTTGTCGCTGCTAATGTTGTTATTTTTATTATTATAAAAGCTAAACACTAACTAATTATTTATTCACCCATTTACTAAAAAAGATAGATAATGGACGGATGGATGTACCTTATTGATCCCTGAGGGGAAGTACATTATGAAATCTAGCAATATTCTCCTAAACAACAACAACAAAGGAGGTGATCATGTCAGAACCGGTCAAGTGAACGAAAAGTGTTTCTTCCTACCATCTTTGCACACTTGCCTCGAAAAGGTGATCCAAAGGAATCCACTCCAGACTTCTCCAGTCTGATATTTTATATTTTTGTTATAAAAACGTATTTAGAATATACAAAATAGTTTACCAGCCACGTGCTGATTTGCATCACACAACAACCTATTCCTGTGCATCCATTACAGTGTAGGGTGTATTAGGAAATAAACAGTTTATGGCTTAATACAGAGATATTTCAAACCACATTGTTTACTTGAACCTGAAAAATGAAAAATATAACACACTTTATTAGAGATGGCACTGATCCAATATCCAGATATTGAAGAAAAAGAATGAATCTTTGACCCTCTCTCCAAACTAGATTCACAGACTCAACTATAGATGATGTTTTTCATTCACACACATACAGTATATTACATGCATGGCTCCTACAGTTGTGTTTTTAGTGATCCTGTATTTTGTTTGAGTTCATTAGTTTGAAATCATTTTAAAGCCTAGTAGTTTGTAAAGAAAAAAAAAATCATGTTTATGGGTACCAGTACCGCAGATATTCAAGGTTTTCAGTATCGGCATCGGAGAAGAAAAATGTCTACTATTTATGTGTGGTGTAATTACCAGAGTACATAAATGTTTAAAAATTATGCATTACTATCAATAACTACCAGTGTCTTTGTGCATACAGCACTAAAGAAATTTATTAGGAAATAAATGTCCAGTTGTTAAATCTGTTGGGACAGTTGACGAAGGCAGCATTACCGTCAATATTACGGTGACTCAATGTACCTCTTCTTTTTCCGAATCATTAATCATAACAGCAGGATCTATTTAGTGAACCATTTAAATATTAAGCAAATCCTAAAGCACCATGTATGTACAGTATATCTCTGTCAAGGTGTGTTCTCTTTGCTGTGCATTATCTGTTCAGGTGATTGATCGCAGTTACGTGTAGGATTCTAGTATTGTTATTATAGTGTAGTGTCATCACCAACAACTGTTTCATTTGCAATGTGATTTGCTGCTTGGTGACACGCCATTAGATTGTTTACGGGCTCTGTGGATGGATGAGGTTCTACATCGTTAATCATGTTCAGTAAAAGAGTATGCTAATTATATCCAGCTACACTTACAGTTGCACTATTGTACACTAAAGTGATCGAAAATTAAATAATATTGAAAAAAGAATGAATGACATAATTGACTTATCTAAGGGATCTACAAGTAAAAAATATTTAATGGCTATTATAATGTTTATTTCACAATCTAACAAACTTACATTATTTGGGTCCAAGAACTTTTAGAAAGTAATAAAACACTCTGTTGTGCTGTTTTAGGGTTAAATACACTTACACAATACTGTCCTTTTAAAAACATTCCAGGGTGTGAGAAAGACATGTGTTATGTCTTTATATACGTAATAATGAACACTCCCTGTATAATTAAAGACAATATAATGTATGTAATAACTATAATTAAATATATAATAATAATTAGAAAATTTAATGATTAATACTTATTACGTTTATTAATGATTGATGATAATTCATTACAAAAAAAAAAAACTGTAGTGTACAATGGTTTAAAATTTTGCACATTTTTAGAACAGCCCTGATTATTCAAAATGTAGCTACCCAAAAAGGAAATTAGGTTAATTAGGTTTTGTAGTGGCTACTCAATTGAGTGAAATTTATTTATTTTTATATATATATAGAGAGAGAGAGAGAGAGCATTATTGTTAACACAATAACTCATCCAACCTATCAGGACACTTTACAGGAAATGCTTTACCCACAATTCCAAAACACACTCCATGGCTAAGTTTCTTTAGTTATTCAGAAGCGAGTTTAACAATAGCCTTTGCATAGGTAACATTGTTCAGATATCATCTTGCAGTGAACTTTTAATTATGGTAACCAATGCAGATTAGTAGAAAAACTACAGCTTACAACCACAGGAATGTCACACTACCAGAGTTTCAGGACGGCAAGGCTGTGATTGGAAGTTTAACTCTCAGACGTCATATAAGATGAGGCAACCAAAGTTTTCAACCTGTTTTCAATTCACACATCACTGGTGATGAGTAATTATTTCTCATTACAGCTGATGTTTCTTATATGACCAGTCATTAGCTAGATACATTGCATACTGTTACACCCTGTGGCCTGCAGGCACTTACATGCAAATTGTGTTGATACTATGAAAGTAGTTATATCATACACTTTCTGTCAAACTATCGATCAAATTGATTGATGATTTATCACCCTCTATGTTCCCCTGACTGACAGTTCTGTAGGTGCACCTAATTTATGACCAGGGTTGGTGGGGGTTATCCCTAAGTATGTGGGTGTGTGCGCTACTGAACGTTGTGTGTGTGTGTGTGTGAGAGAGATAATGGGTATGTGTTTCATGGGTTTGTTGATCAGAAAATGCTTAGGACATGTTTCTGTTAAAGAGTTTGGTGTGAACCGTGCTTTTTACAGTTTTAACCCACACACAATGTATACATTTTGTGGTATAAGTGATTATTTGTTTCTGAAATTGCTTTTTGTGGTAAGTATTGTTTGATTTTGAAGCTTAAGTATGGTGTAGGTGAATCTGGATGATTTTAAGAAAGTGAATCAAATGATGGTGCATTAGCTATGATACGTGTATGTATGAATGCGGTCGTTCCGTTTTGTGTAACTATGCTGTTAGAAAATACATGATGATTGAATGTGGTAGATGTTTTAGAATTGTGGACATAAATGAACAGAATGTTGTTTATGAAATAATTGAAACATTTGTTGATTACATTGTTGAGAAAACATTGTGATGTGTATAAAATTTCTACAGTCCCCCGATGTTGTATGATACCGTTGTTCTCTTTTACTGAAATGAAAACCAACCATCGGCGTTATTCTTTGTGGAGATTGAGGTGACAATATGTCTGAAGAAATGAAAAAAATATTTATTACATACCTTCTAAACATGGTTCTTTAGGGGGTAAAAACGTTTAAAAGATGATGTTTTAAAAGAATAGTGCGTTTTATTTAAACTATAGACAAATTTTCGGAAAATGGTTCGCCAACGAGGGTACTTGCACAGGACTGTTGCTAAATACATAAGATTTTGTCTATGGTTTGACATCCCATGTCCCCACTGGCTGATAGTCGAGTTGTGTAAATTTACGACCTCTAGTAACACTGTTTGATCTGAATGTGTGATCTTTCCTGGTAGTTGACTGTCTGTGTGAGATAGAGACATGTGTTTTCTGGGGGTTTTGCAGACCAGAATGCTTACAAATGTGTTTATGTTAACGAATCACTGAGAGAGTCGTGCTTCTCAGTGCTTAAATAATGGTTAAGATGTTGTAGTTAAAACAGAAGACACTCTGCAACTATCTGTTACAATGGCTGCTCTGAGAACTCCTAATACCACTAGAAGAATGCTGTGTATTTCACCAACAACCTGTTGAAATGTGAGAGGACCTGACTTTTAAACCAAGATGTTAGTTTGACAATTTCTTCATAACCCATGAGCAGGGTGTCAACAACTCTGAAAATTGTCTCTTAAGTTCGAGGGTTCTTTAGGAGGTAGAAAAAACATTTAAAGATGATGTTTTAAAAGAAACGGGTGTTTCATCCATAATGGTAAAAAAGACTAATGGTTGTACTCCAATGTGAAATAAATTGGTGGAGACCTACTGAGTACATTTCTGTTCCACAGTCTATAAGGATCCCCACCCTTAATGTAGTGGAGAGTAGTAATATAATCAGCAGGAATGGCCTGCTTGAGCTGAGTGAATGAAAATCAGTCATCTAAACACTTTATTAGTGGTTAATTAACACACCCAAATGCATCCTATGAGAAATTAATCAGATTCATGGACAGCATAAACGCAATACTACAACATGCATCTGCACAAAATTACATGAACACACAACTTTTATTACATTTTTTACATAATATCGCAAGTGTTAACTAGAATGATACAAACTAGCGGAATGCTAATAGTACAAAAATGTACGTAGCAGCAGACACATTATGTCTTATTCTCACTGTCACATCTGTTAATGTTTAACAGCTCAAAAGTCATCTAATGACCAAACAAATATATGATTTATGGAGAAATGGAACGATGAAATTGTAAATATGGTGAGCAGACAGAGATTTTGCTTTTGAAATGTAAGTAATTGTGTGAAATAAAATACTTCAAAAGTAGACTTAAGTAAAGTAACATTATCCCTTTTTTTTTGTTTTTACTTCCCACCTACTTCCCAATTAAGCATGCAAAGCGGTTGAGGGTGTGGTTAGTTAATTACACCTGTGACACACTCTAATCCTAAACATCCATGATCAAGTTACACAATGAAAGCTGTGGAAGCGGATGTTAAGACTATAACTGAGCTGTGTTTTCCAGGCAACATCATGGAGGATTCACAGTCAAGGATGAACCTCCAGATCAAATCGTCACTAGGTGCGCTCTTCACCCACCAGCAGTATTAGTGTGAAAGAAAATTAGTGTGAAGGATCTTCTGGCCATGCGTAACAGGCTCTTGGACTTGTTCCTGGTCAATGTGTTGACATGGGGGCTGGAGATATGCATGGCCACCAGCACCATCTACATTCCCCCCATGCTCCTGGAGGCCGGAGTGCAGGAACGCTTCATGACCATGGTGCTTGGTGAGTGAGCTCATGAGAGTTTGAAATTAAATGGGAATTTGGGAAATTTATCCAAAGGGTGCCCACTAGTGCAGGGGTTCCTCAGCAATGCTTTTGCATTGTTTATGTTAAACATTGGCACATATCATCTCAATCAACCTGAAGCTGATGGTCCATTTCTTGTTTTAAAACTTTGGGGGTTTTTTTTGGACACATGGCATGTTCTTGTTTCTGGTCATCCATTTCCTGGTTTAGTTGGAGAACATTTCCAACATTTCTGACTTGTGATTCCAACCTTCCTGTCAATGTGAACGTTATTCCACATAACTAGTCAGAAGGTGGTTTTCCCATCTTGTTTTCTACTTGCCTCACATCTGGGTTTAGTTGGAGAAATCTATGCTGTCAGAACATGCCCACATTTCCGACTTGAATTTCCAGCATTGATTTTGATGTCAAGGTTTTTCAATTTGAGGTCAATTTGAGTTTTTTCTTCCCCAGTCAGAAGACGATTTCCCTATATATTGTTAATGCAGAAAAATTCCAGTAAGTATTCCAAAATGACAGTATTCCAGACAAAATATGAGTATTCCGGAGGATGGGCAAACTTCCTGTTATTCCAACTTGAAAGAGTTTACACATTGAGTTCCTGTTGGGGAAATCGGTCCTGTCAGGAAGCTTGCATATATCCGACTTGATTATTCCAATTTGGTGGTCGGCGTGTACAGTTTTTGTCCAGTCAGATGGTGGTTTTTCCTATACAACATGAATGCAGCATCCTTGCCCAACTGGGACAATACAGGAGACTGGGAAAACTTCCTGTTTTTCAACTTTTTACTAGATATTATTAAATGTTGGTTGGTTTCTATCTAGTATTAAATGACATTCGTAAAAAGCTGTGTTCATGTTAAATATCAGGACATCTCAATTTGTACGTTCCTATTTTGAGGCTATGTTCTTGTTTCTGTTTGGTTTATTTGGAGAAACTGGTCCTCTCAGAAGGTTCCCAAATTTACCCATTAGAAATTCCAACATAGTGTCAGAAGGTGGTTTTCCCATATGACATTTTTTCCCCATATGACATGAATGCAGCATTGGGAGAATTCAGGAGAATGGAAAAACTTCCTGTTATTCCAACTTGAAAAAGTTCACATGTTGCCATTTTGTAATTAGATAATTACAATTATCTAATCTAGTTATTGGAATAACGCCATTGGGAGAATTCAGGAGAATGGAAAAACTTCCTGTTATTCCAACTTGAAAAAGTTCACATGTTGCCATTTTGTAATTAGATAAAAATTGTGATTGCAATTGTGTTGTTTTTTTTTTGTTGTTCATATAATTTGCATACATCTGTGTTCATGTTAGACATTTTCACATCTCTTGTTAATGTTTCTGCTGTCAGAAATATGCCTGTTTTTCAATTTTTTTAAAAAAAGTCAGTAGTTGGTAATTAATGTTACTCCCACATGAATATAGCCTTCATGAACGTTATGACCTGGAAATGTGTTCAGAACAAACAGCACTGAGAAATGATCTCTCATAACTTTTGTATTTGAATTACTTTGAGTGTATTTACAGATGAAAATGTTCATGCAGAATCTTGAACGTTTTATTCATTGACATTGTTCCTTGCTGTGTAGGTGTGGGCCCTGTACTGGGGTTAATATTTGTCCCTCCGCTCGGTTCAGCAAGTGACAGATGGAAGAGTCGTTATGGGCGCCGGCGCCCCTTCATCTGGCCCCTGTGTGTTGGTGTGCTGCTTGGCCTTGTGGTTATTCCTCGTGCTTCCCAGATCGCCTCTCTGTCCTCCGAACAGCATCAGCGTTGGTACATTCATGTAACCTATTCATATAAACGCATTCCTATGAGTAAATGAGCAAGGTGTCAGATTGATACCCAATACTAGTATATGCATCCCTAGTCACGAGTGCAAATGTTTTTATGTCCATGACTGCATATATCTTTAAAAGTTTTGGTATAAATTCCTTTATTTCTCTTAAGGGTGTGCAAACTTTTGCACTCGAATATTTATGCTGTCTTTGAACCCTAACATGCTAAATATCTTGTTGGTAAAAATTCCATCACTTTGTCCTGCATGCAAAAGTTTGTACGCCCTTCACTGTATGTGCTATCTTTAAATGTTTCGAGAAATTAAATTTGTCTTAAGGGTGTACATATTTTTGCACCCAATTGTCAAGGAGCTACTGTGATATTTGGTGGTCGATGTCGATTTTCCGTACCAGGGTGGAGGTTCTGCTGTTGGTGTTGTCCATCTGTGTATTGCAGTTCTGCGGTCAGGCCTGCTTCACCCCTCTGGAGGCGCTGGTGTCTGATCTCTACCCTGGAGAAGAGGAGAGCCGTCAGGCGTTCTCCATCTACTCCATCATGCTCAGCCTGGGAGGATGCATCGGGTATCTGCTCCCAGCCGTGGACTGGACAGGTCTGGATGCGTCCTCTTTCCTGGGAGGCCAGGAGGCGTTCATCTATGCTCTCCTCACTGGACTCTTCCTTATGTGCCTCCTGACAACAACCTTGATCTCAGAGGAGCAGACAGCCGAGGCAGTGACGGAGTCATCCAGGAGATCTCAGAACTTCTACGGCATGTGCTGCTGGCCGTTTGGGTTGCTCTCCAGGGCGCAGATTCTGAAGCGTACCATAGTTAGCCTATTTGCAGTCATGCCCAGACTCTGGTCACTGTGCAGCCACATTCCCAGAGTGATTGCTAGGCTGTTTGTGGCGGAGCTGTTCAGCTGGATGGCTCTGATGACGTTTGTGCTCTTTTATACGGACTTCATGGGGGAGGGATTGTATGACGGCGTGCCCAGCGCTAAACCAGGCTCTCCAGAGAGACTTCGCTACGAGGAAGGTATCGTTTTGCCATCACAGTCCATTAATACTGACTCCTTATAGTTATTAATCTGTTTAACTGATCACTTCAATCATTTAGAAATAAATAATTGAATGTCTAAAATAATGTCAGCTACAATCTCATACAAATTTAACAAAAATGTGTTGGGGGGTATGGCCCCAAGTAATAGCCAAAACATTATTGTGCACATTTAAATAACTGGTCTAATAATTGAGTAGTTTGATTAATTTATTAAACACATCTGGATTGAACAGATGCATGGATTATTTATTTATTCATTCATTCATTCATTTTATAGTTAAAGGGGTCTCAACTTGCCTTATTATTATTTTTATTGAAAATAAATATATAATACATTTATATCTGGGTGTTTTTTTCCTCCAAAAATATACAAAAAATATAATACATATAGTTACATTTTTCTTTTTAAAATAAATGGCTTTTTTCCCTTCATGAAAAAGTCTTGGATATTATATTTTATTGTTATTGTAATATAGATTATTATAGATCTTGAGGATGCCTTTACAAAAATCCAGATATAGATTTAGATCCCTAATGCAAAACCGTGAAAGGAACCAGACTCTCAAACCCTTCCTCTTCCGAGTGCTGCCTGATGACGAGTGAGATTATAAATTATTACAGTATACAGGTGTAGAAGAGTAATCGGATTACCTGTTTGATTTGTTCAGGTGTGCGCGTGGCCAGTTTCGGCCTGTTCCTGCAGTGTGTGACCTCGGTGACCTTCTCGATACTGATGGAGAGGATGGTGGCGTGTGTTGGTGCACGTGTACTCTATCTGAGTAGCTTGGCACTGCTGGCGTTGAGCACGGCCGTAATGACAGTCTCTAAGAACGTCATCCTGGTGACCGCGATGGCTGCAGCGACGGGTTACACCTTCTGTACTCTGCAGATCCTGCCGTACACACTCGCCTGTCTTTACCACTCAGACAAGCAGGTGAGCTGCAGGACAAGTGCATCTTCAGGACATTACGTCTGTTGAAATGTACCTTTTCACACATGATCACATATTACTTACATGTGGAAATGTGTGAATAATCAGTCTTTTTTCCCCCCACTCAGGTGTTTTTTTCCAGCAGTAGAACCAAACACTCGTCCAGCAGGTGTGACCTGGTTGAATCAGCTCATAAGCAAATTTCTGCCATGTACCGGAGCCCAAACGGGTGTTTGAATGGCCATGCTGCAGTGCCCTCCACGACCAAACCCTCTGTTTCCTCGTCACTTAAATCCCATGTTTCCCTGAACATGAACACATCGCCAGGTTCCTACCAGTCTCAGAGAGGGATGTGTCTGGACATCGCCATCCTGGACAGTGCATATCTCCTGTCGCAAGTCATACCATCACTCTTCATGGGCTCCATCGTGCAGCTTTTCAGCAGCGTCACTGCCTACATGGTGTGCGCATCGGTCCTCAGCCTGCTAGCCATTGTCTTTTCCGGCAGGATCATCTTCACCAGGCAAGAAATGGAAATGCTAAAGTGACTCATCTTTAGACTGACAGTATCTATAGCATGTAATGCTGTAAATATATATCATATCAAGTGCATTCTGGATCAACAGAGCATTGTTATGTTTACAAGTGCCTTAAATGTACAAATGAATACAGGCACCATGACTTAGAGGTGTGCATTTGGTATTTTAATTCCACTCCCAAAGGAATTCTCACCAATCTCTCCCACTCCCAAAGGAATTCTGACCAATCTCACCCACTCCCAAAGGAATTCTGACCAATCCTGCCCACTCCCAATGGAATTCTGACCAATCCTTCCCACTCCCAAAGGAGTTCTGACCAATCCTGCCCACTCCCAATGGAATTCTGACTAATCTTGCCCACTCCCGATGGAATTCATATGAATCTCTCCCGCTGACACAATTCTGTCCAATCCTGCCAGCTTCCCAAGGAAATCTGACCAATTTTGCCCACTCCTGAAGGAATTCGGACAGATTCAAATTTGCTTGTTATCTATCTGATCATAGGTGAACTAAGTCAGACCATTTCAGCTAACAAACGAGCAGGAAAAAAAGTGTCAGAACACCATTTTTACACCATAATAGAAGTAAAGCATGTTTGAATTCTAGTGAAATGTGATCCTTTTTCTGTTGTTTTTTTTTTTGTCGTCTGAAAAAATCAACGATACAGGAAATGTATTTTTTTTTGTGCAAAACTGCAAATGTGATCACACATTGTGTAAATATTGCTCACATGAGCATGAACATGAGACTGAAGGATTCAGACTTCTCTCTCAAAATCTCACACTTGGTTTTCACACTCCATATCCTCTCACTCGCTAAATGTGTAAAAATACAAATATAAATTCAATACACATGTTTCATTTGTTAGTACACATCTGTTTTACTACATCTGGATTCATCACCATGATACATAGATGCTATTGCTTATTGTCTCATGCTAGTTAGAGAAAGGATTGTAGCAATTTACCTTCACACTAGCAAGAGACAAGTGTGACTTGTAGTGCCACTTGTTGTTTGTCTCTTGTGGTCATGTAGTGACTGCTGTTGTTATCTCTTGTGGGCATTTCTTCATTCTGATGAGAAACAATAGTAGCTGTATAAGCTAACTAGTTAAACACAAATTAACTAATGCACAAATCTATGTGAAAATTGGTTATTTTTTAATATGTTATGTCTTAGGCTTCACTGGCAGATTAACAAAGCCAGTTAACTGTACTAGCTACGTACACACACTAGAGACACCACTGATCTCTGCTACTTCCTTCCAAGGGTAGGAGCTTGGAAGTGTAATGAAGTCGTTTGCTAGTGTGAACGTAGTGTTATTGATTTATTGATGATTTGAGTTCATTTCATTCACAGACACTTTCATAACTTATTTGAATGTATGATGTATTTATTTGGCTTTTCTTAATCATGGACTCTGTCAGAGAATATTTGTAGAGGTGACTGTTTCTTTGGTTTATGTTGAGACT
Source organism: Ictalurus furcatus (assembly GCF_023375685.1). Taxonomy (NCBI): domain Eukaryota; kingdom Metazoa; phylum Chordata; class Actinopteri; order Siluriformes; family Ictaluridae; genus Ictalurus; species Ictalurus furcatus. Next base: position 9,980,009 of record NC_071275.1, on the reverse strand, counting down.
GGAAGATGTATTGAAGAGATTTTGTTCTGGTATTTCTGCTTTTTTAAATAATCCTTTTCCCATGTGGTACATAAGACACTGGTTCTTAAATTGCGATCCATGATTCCTTTCATTTTATTAAAATGGTGGACATCACAATGCAGGTTTATCAAAGTTATTACTGTTTTTCTTTTCACTGATCACTTGAATTGAACAGGTTTAATTCAAACCTGAATAGCTCCAACAAGTCAACCTATAAGTAATATCAACTTGGATGAAATGTGGTCTCTTGGTGGAACATTCAGGTATTTAAAAAAGCTCCATTGCTCCAGTGAACAGCAAAAATATTAAATAATATGCTTAATATTTCAATAATTCACTCCCCAATCATAATACATATGCGTCCAGGTTTTAGACTTGTTCTACTCTTGACTTTTGAAGTAAAAATTTGATGTTTCCCAATATGGCGGAGCTCACAGAAATTTGATTAGCACTCTATGCTAACCATAATTACAGTGATAATGCTCACTGAGACCTTTTTCTGGGAAATTTACAAACATATCTGAGGGAAACGATGATGTTCCTCACACTTTTGTGTTGTTTATACTGCCATGCTTTCTTTATGTTGTCTGTAGAAGAGTCTTCTACAAACTGGGTAGCGAAATAAAGGCCTTGTGCTTGGTGTTCATGTTCCTCAGTTGCCTAGCAACAGTGTTCAACGTCCTTGTTATTTCACAATCAAGACTTTACAAGATAAGACACCAATAAACAGATATTAAACACTTGACTACATTTGAGAAAATTCTGTAAATTGCTGAACTAATTATTTTTAAAACAAATGTTTCTGTGTATGTTTTGCTTTCTCATGACAAATTTGGATGAAAATAAGCAACTCACTGTCATTATATTTATTTTATTTTAGCTGACTACTCCCTTATTATCACAATTTTTATAATTTTGCCTCAGAGGCTGGATTCTGGCTATGTGCTTTGGTAATGTACATTTACTGTATTCGTAAGGCTGAAGCATAAACAATAGACTTTAGTCTGTTTTCTCTGTTACATTCGAACATAATTATACAGTGCATAGCATAAGTATTCACCCCCTTGAACCTCTCTGCCTTTTGTAGTGTTACAACCAGAAAAAGACATAATGTATACAAAATAACACATAATATTGCAATTGGGGGGGGGGGGGTGAAGTTGATATAGTTTGTAAAATCATTGACACATATAAAAAATAAAATAAAATGATATTATATTCATGAATAGATATTCACTGCCATTCTGGTGCCACACTGCAAAATGCAAGGGTGTAAATACTTGAAAGGGATATATTTATTTGAAAGCTATATTGAATTATACATCTTCAATTATAGATGGTGTGCTTGCATTGTGTTGCTAGTCATTTTTGTTATTGCAACACTTTAGGAGAAGGTTTGTCTAGGAAGTTTTGTCCTGCTGCTATCTATAGAATTTCACTTGCATCAGCCTACTTTTAGGTCTGAGGTAACTTTAAGTCAAACTATTAAAATGTGTGTTCACTGGACAAAAATATGGCAAGCTGGAACAGATTTCAGATCTTTAGACCTTCATCTATTACTAATATAAAATTATTATTATTATTATTATTATTATTATTATTATTATTATTATTGACTGTTTCTAATGACTGCAAAGACATGTAAATAAAGAACTGTTGCATCCATCACTAATTTGTGTCTGAGTGATCTGTAATTATAATTATAATAATAATTTAATAATTATTAATAATTACCATATAATTATGATGATATAGATTGTCATCTTTTCCAAATTCATCGCCATACCACCAATTCCTCACATTTCCATTTAAAATGGAGAGTTTCTCAGTAATTCGACATAAAACTGATTTATGGCGAGTTGCATATAGTTGCTCAGTGGCTTGACTCTATCATGGTCTGATATGCCAGTTGTTTGAGAATGATGTTAAACAAATCACAGAAATGATTTGACGGTTAGGAAGGCAAAGAAGATACCAAATATCACAGTTTCAGAATGATATCCAGGTAATTATTGGGTTTACCCAATTTTCAACTCGACTATTGGATGTCACGTCCATCAAACACCCTCAGAAACAAAGGGTACTAAGCTGTACTCTTCCTTGTCACTTGTCACAAAGCACACAGTACTGCAATTCGTCTCAAACTGGTTCCAGGAACACGACAAGGAGTTCGGTGTACTTCTATACAGCACCTTACATGTTTACCACTTAAACATGTTGTTTTATAATTCTTGCAGTGAAATTATTACTCGCAAGTTCCCAAACTGTGCAAACATTACAAAGACCAAAGACACATAATGCACGTACTGTAAGACATAAAGTGACCAACATTGCAGGACAATACAGTGCAGGAAAATAACAATAAATATCTTTGTACAGAATGCACATTGCAAAATGCAAGTGCATTTGATACATACTATAGACATTATGTACATTAATCTGGGGTGTATGTGTGTGATGTGTGTACTGTTGGAATTTATGATATGATAAAACAGTCCAGGTCCTTGCAGGTGCAACTGGGTGTGTGTGAGCGATTTAAAGGGCCCAGTATTCGTGTGGTGTTCCTAATAAAGTGACTGGGGAGGATATTTAACCACGCACGAACCCTTGTTGTGTTGCATGGTTTACTGGCTCTGTTTTCAGAAATGTGGCCTCGTGCTTTCGCCTGGCTTTCCTCAAAATAAATAATGCATGAAACGTGGCGGTGCGACCAATCAGACGCGTCGACTGAAGGCGAGCCTCCGGAATAGCAGCCAATCAGCGCGAAGGAACCGGATCCGTGTTGTCATGTGACGGGGGGCCTCCGAGAAAATGCCAACATGGAAGCGAGGCAAGGACGAGATCTTCAGCTACAATAATACGAAAAAGGGACCTAGGTCCAGGCCAAGTTTTGTTTAATTACACACCGGAACTTTGCATCCGTCACACTTTGGAGGTAATGGGCAACAATACGTCATTTTGTAACGGTTAAATGCGTAATGTTTAAAGTTGCACGCGGGGTTTAGGAAAAGGAATGGGGGGCGCTTCTCGATGACCCTGCGTTGCAAAAACGCAGATTCCGTGTTTTTCGCGTGTGCGCTTTTTCTCTGCGACACGTGTGTAGGGTGTTTTTCAGGTGGATTTTTGCTGAGATCGTTAACTAGCTACGAGTTTTTCTTTTAATCCCATCGCGATTTTTTTTACGTAAACGATTTGCGAATCCGGAGCGCTGACGCACTTTTTGCGTTACTGGAATTGTGGCTGCGCACGTTTTGCGCAGAACAGACTTTCAAAGTATTCATTTAAAAATAAAAAAAAATAAAAAAAGACACATGCATTTTAAGAGCAACAGAAATCCAATATACAAAAAAAAAATCGATTATTTGATATTTATAATATACAGTTAACTCCAAAAAAATATGACTAACATGCACTGAGCTTGTTCAAAGCTTAAACATATGGTGACGTTGTATAGTTTCATTTTAATGCATTAGAAAACTAATTGCAAAATTATTGGCAAAACAGTTTGAGTCGATGTGACTTAGATTTTGCTCGTTTTTCAAAAATATTTTTTTCAATGGTACATTTTGTGTTCATTTCACTTCACATTCGTGTAGGTTTTCTTTTGCATTACATTTTCTTAACATAAAACGTTAAGTCTTCTTCACTAGTTTAATGTTTTTATTTTCTGCAAAACACTCATTTCAAAATTATCAGCACCCCTATGCATGTCGTGGTGTGCCAATCATTTTCCATTTGACTATATCATAGGCTAAAAGTTTACAATTTAAATTTTTACTTCTTTACGGTTTCCCTGCTTATTTGTATTCAGTCGACTTTTACATTTTACGTCACTTTTTCGTCGCATAATTTATTTTTACTAGTGTAATTTTTAAACAGTGATTGCAAATATTTTCTTCGTGTACCAGTTCGCTATATTATAAGATTATAGGATTGAGTATTCTCTGTTATGTTTGCATTTATTTCAATTTTACATTCGTGTATCCCATGTTAATAATACACACACTTTAAAATGCTTTATGTGTTATTTACTTCCACCATAATTTTGTTTCTTTCTTGTGCTCTAGGGGTATTAAAGCGAGGCACCTGCGGTGATACACTCCCTCACTCACCTGCCTTTTTTTTTTTAAATATCCGGACTGTAATAAATGGTTTCATTAAGTGATAAACCAGTGGCCATTGCTAATGACTCGCTTATGCTGCTCACGCTGCCCTGCATGGAGGTGGGGGGCAGTGAAGGAGGCAGCTCAGTCTCCTGCTCCAGCCCCGAGACGGGCGACACTGCCACCGGTCTGGGTGAAGAAGAAGAGGAAGATGGTCTCTTGAACTTTGACTTCACTTCAGGCACGGAGGAAGTTCCCAGATTTCCGGATTTCACCTTGCACGTTTCGAGCAGCTTCTCTCCGACTCTTGAGGACATCGAGGAGTTCTTGATGGAGAAGATGGATCCAGAAGAAAAAGACCTCGTCATTCCAGACACAAAAACAGAGCAGGCGGTAGATAAAGACGCGCCATCTCCTGCGAGTCAGCTAAACAGTACGACAGTCAAATCTTCCGCCCAAACCCCCACTAGTCAGAACACTAGTGCTACAGCTAGCTCTGCTCCAGTGTTAGTTGGCGCTCCAGTGGTGCTGCAGATTCAGCCCGTGCAGATCAGCCACCCGCTTCCCCAAACGAACCCCCCTGCCAACGGGCTGCGGGTGGCCCACCTGGTGCTGGGTGTCCAGGGTGGGCAGAATGTTGCCCTGCTCTACCCTCCGGTGCCCTCTGCGACCGTGCTGCCCATCGTGGGTGAGACAGGATGCCAAGACCAAAAGTATGTGAAGATCGCCCCGTTGCCTATCGCGTTTAGGGCGGTTGGCATAGCAGCGACCAGCTTGGTCAAAGCCATCCCTCCATGCTCACCCAGGACATCCACGGAAAACCTGCGTGTGCACAAGTGTTCCCATCCAGGGTGCGAGAAGATGTATACCAAGAGCAGCCACCTGAAGGCCCACTTCCGAAGACACACAGGGGAGAAGCCATACCTGTGCAGCTGGCCAGACTGCGGCTGGAGGTGAGGGGTTTTACAGTTCTCATTTTTTTCCAAATGTATTTTATTTCTATATTGTTTTTAGCCTGTTTCAGTTATTGACATTATTTAATATTATTCTAAAATATCACTCGTTTTATGTGTTTTTTCATTTTATATTATATATTAATTGCCATTTATTTATATGAAGGGTGCCAGTATTTCTGAAGTTGACTATAGATGTATAAGTAATCACACATAAATATATTTTCTTGTTCAGGAGGTGTGTTTTGTCCATATTGTGTGCTTTATTTTCTTTTCTTTTTTTTTAAAACCCCAACAATTTCACCTTACTATGCTCGTAGGTTCTCCCGGTCGGATGAATTATCCCGTCATCGCCGTTCACACTCGGGCGTGAAGCCTTACAAATGCACGATGTGCGACAAGAAGTTCGCCAGGAGCGACCACCTGTCCAAACACACTAAGGTGCACAGGAGCCCGCGCGCGAGCAGACTGGCCAGACCGAGCGTCTGAAGCAGCACCGTCCTTCCACTAAACCGTGAAAAGCTAGATCTTCCTTTATTTTCCACTTTCCTTCCTTCCTTCCTTCTTCCTCTTGCTTAGTTTTCTCCAGATCTGTGCTTTTCTCGGTGCTAACGCTGGCTAACTTGAACCTCAGGGATGTGATTGTTCAGCCCCGAAGCAGCCCCGCTGCACACAACTCACTACCCTTGTATGCTCTTGATGGAAATCGGAATTGGGAGATTTTGATGCAAAAATCCGGCACGAGGATAAGCATGGTGCTAAACTGGTGCGTTTTTGTGAATATTCCCTAGTAATCTGAATCGGAAAAAGGACTTTGAAAAAGCTTCGAAGTCCAGATGTGAGCATGTCTCCAGACTGCCTTATATTTAAAGCAGTGTCTTTCCTAAGCATCATGTATACCGGCTTGTAAAGGTGAAAAAAAAAAGTCTTGTGTATGCTGTGTATGCTAAAACGGACAAACAGATAATCCTGATTTTTCTTTTTCTAAATATGCACTTCAGCTTGAATTGGATAATCGTTATATCACGGAATAGTATCTAATGTATAGCACTTAAGGTAAGGGTTTAACAGTTCCTGCCTCTGAAAATCAATGCAAGGTCCAGTGTGATTGTTTTTTTGTACCGTGATGTATCTTGATGTAACTTTCTTACCTTTTTTTTTTTTTTTTTTTCGTACTAATGCCTGATGTTACTGATTTTATTTCCCTTTTTTTTTCTTTTCTTTTTTCTACCTGTCCTCTTCCCGGCCCAATCACATCCCTGATTGAACCAAATCATGTTAAAGTGCGTCTATGCTGTGCCTCGAATCTCTTTCAGATTGTTGAGAGAGGCTAATATGCCAAACCAGAGATCCCGGTTATCAGTGGGACTTTGGCGTTTGACTACGTTTTAAGGAATTACCGCTCATGTACTGTAAAAACACTCATAAGCTAAAGGAAGAGGGATGCATCGATACAGATACCGGTATCTGGTATCAGATACTGTGCTTATTTACTCGTACTCGAACAAATAAAATAAATAAATCACCTGATACCATGTGACGTAAGACTAATGTACGCTGTCGGGTTAACGGACAGACGACGGTGAGAGACGGTGATCCGGATGTATTTCATGAGTAACGATGGCGTTCAGAGCAAACTGTGGCTTTACTTCTACTCCTACTCCTGATAAACCATCTTCAGTAGAAAACTCCAGCTAGTAAAAGCTAACAAGGCGAGAAAAAATATCTACAGATGACGCCAGGCGAGTGAAATTATTGGCAGTTGTTCTTCCGTTATGAGTCGTTAACGACGAGGGACTTTAAATACAGCTGTACAAAAGCGCTTTTCTGGACCATCCCAAAACTCTGCTCTTTTCCCCTGCAGCCCAATACGAGCAGACTAATGTAGCTAGCTAAAGCACTTCGTTTTAAGTTACATAGCTAATGCTATAAAGAGCGATCCTAGTAGCATAAACACACGAACACGCTACGTGTGCGCTTTTCACGGTCGCTGTTTGAAACACAAAAGGAAATGTTCAAAAAACAAAAAACGGTATCGATGCATCCCTGCTAGGGACAGCAAATCCAAACTTGAGGTTTATAAGCTACGTTTAAGAGCAGAGCTGTATAGTGTTTCAGTTCATCAGTAGCAGATGAATGTTTCGTATTTCGTATTCTAACGTTTCGATATTAATGAAGCTATCCTGTTATGATTGTAAATCATCAATCAGTGAAGGGTTTTTGTTTGTTTGTTTTTGTTTTTTTTTACTCCGTCCTTTAAGTTCCGTTCTTTTAAAGAGAGCTGATCAATAGCTCATAAATCTTCCTCACTATTGCCTTTATGGAACATCTGGTGTTATGGTTAATTACATTTTTCACTGGTTAATTTACTGGTTAATTACTAACTCCAGCTCTTGTACGAGCAGACTTCGAGTAACATGTTACAGTGGTCGGTGGTGCTCACATAACGAGGGTGCTTTTATGTTGTTATTTTTCTGTTTCAATACTGTATTTAGTACACCCTCGTCACTTCCGCTTGGGCGGAATCTTGCGAAAGCAACGAAATCGTCGGCCGTAGGTCCAGAAATCACTGCGTTCCGACACGATTTTATTTTACGATTATATAAAAACGTAACAAAATGGTGGACAAAGGTGTTTTAAAAAGCCAAAGCAGTTACAAAAACGTAAGGAATACTGTACAAACGACATTCGTGATGTTGTAGGAATACATACGGAAGTGTTTTGGTATTTTTGTAGCACAGCTATTTATCAACAATTCCAAATTCTCCAATCGTCCGTAAAACAAATTAACACCTGTTATCGCTTACATTATACTAGCTTTAAATGGTCATTCCTTCACCGTCGTCTCTCACCGTTTCCCGAAGTTGATAAGACAATTTAATAAAACGCAGCTTGTCACGTTATCGAGAAACCGCAAAATGCAACCTCGTCTGTTACAGCTTTAGACTGTTATAAAGCGTCAGCACTGGAGACTCCTTCCGTAAACGTTAAATAAACATCTCCTTACAGATTCAACAATTATACATGTTTTTTTAAAAATCCGTTTACGTGGGCCGTGGGATTTGCGGCTGTGGTACGGTCCGAGCTGCCGTAATAGAAAACTAATCAGCACCTCCCAACCAATCAGAATCCAGAATTCGGCAGCGCTGTGGTGTAAATTAAAATAACAAATATTGAAGACGCTGTCATTAAAAAAAAAAAAAAAAAATTTTTTTTGAACACCTGGATGTTTTGTTTCAGTTCAATAACACGATTCAGAATAAAGGAAAGTAAATGGAAAGGAAAGAGTAATCTTCTCGCTGTCGGATCCCCAACGCGACTCTAAATGAGCGCTTTATTAAAGGTGGACGCGTTTGGAGGATAAAAATGTTAAGCCTGTCGATAAAAAGCTCTTAGTATTAATTGTGAAAGCAAAAATACGTGGTGCCTAAAGTGTCTAATTAGAAGGGCGGGGCAGTGTGACGATATAGTATCGATATCGTGATAAATTACGCCACAATACATTTTTTTCTGAGATATCACGGATCTTGTGATACCACTTTTTTTTTTAATAATTCAAAATGTTTTTAACGATCAAATTTTGCACTTGGTTTTTAAAAAACATTCTAAATCTATAGAAATGTTTTTTCTCCTTTTTCATTGTGGAGTCATTCATTTTTGTAGACACAAAATAAGGCCCCCCCCCCCCCCCCCGTTTTGTTTGACACAGCACTAATGCTGTCCTGCTTGACATTTCTAATATCGTGACGCAAGTTGCGTATCATAGAAATGTCTTTGTGATATGATACGATATATGTGATATGATATATTTTTGGCATATCATGCTCTCTGAGTATTTCGAGTGATTTTAAGATTTGACTAGATTTAGATTGTTCCAGTATAGTAGTCATTGCTAATATTTCTCAAGTCACCAAACATTTAATAATAAACACTTTTACAATGAGGTCGATTGAACTAAAATTCTAATAGCATATTCATAAACTTTCGACTGGCAGTGAACGTAACATTGGAGTTTCTACGTTCAATCTGGATTTTGTGTCACAAGTTCATGCACAGATTGCTAAGAGGACGTCAATGAGGGCATCTTAAAACCAGTATTGAAACACGTTTCGTGACCTCTTTTGATTTTTCACTTCTTTGTTGAAGATATGTGCTATATATATTTTTTTTCCAATTTTTTTTTTCCTTCTCAGCAGCTGGCCATCTCCCTGTCCGTTCCCTCTCACTCCTTTGCCTTACCAGACTCGCATTAATGCATTAACACTTTAATTTCAACATTAAAGCCATCCAGTATAGCTGCTCAGCCATGTAACTGGAGATGTTTAGGTTATATTTTTTTGAATAACTGAAGAAAATAAATGTTATTTTCCTATGTACGACAATAAAACAAGAAGCAATTCACTGAAAAGCTCTAGCGGTTCTTTCACGTTGCATAAAAACTGTTACGCAATTTGCACTTCTTCTGAAGGAACGGGCCTTCATAACACATTCATAAGCATTTAAAAAAAAAAAAAACATTAAAGGAAATTGGAGGGATTTTTATTTATGAAATATGAAAAACCGAGGTTTTATGTTATATATTTTTTTTTTTACATTAATGACAGGACTCGATTCTTCTTCCAAATTCTACATCATCTTAGTTTCTCATGTTTATAAGCATTCATAAATCCTTTATAAAGCCTTTCTTGAGGATTTATGTAAGGTTTATATCCAAACTCGTGTGTGTTAACATCAATACTAAAAGCTAGCTTATAATTTGCACATTTTTAATTAATTTATTTATTTATTTTAGAAATCCTCCAGAATCCTTTACATATTCATAATATATAATATACATACATATATGTGTGTGTGTGTGTGTGTGTAATGAATGTATTATGAAGGGTCAATGTAGATACCTTGAATATTAAAACAGTATTTATAAGTACTGTATAGAGCTTGAAATGTGACATTTTTAAAATATAGCAGCTTGTTGTTTTTTTGTTTTTTTTTATAGACCAAATACATATAGCGCCTTTCAATGCTTTGGCTGTTCATAACACATTTACAAGCATTACATAAATCTCTTACAGTATAAAGCAATTCTGGAGAATTTATATAAGGCTTTTCCCCCCCACACTTGTGAGGTGACATTACAGTTTTTATGATTTAGGTTATAGAAGAGCTCTCAGTTGTTGTGTTTGTTGTTTTTTTGTCTAATGACCAAAAGAACATTCATGATGCTTTATGCCATTTTCTTTTAAGTATTGACCTGTTATGCCAGCTTTTGTATTTATGTATCTACTTAATAGAAAGACTTGTGTTAATTTGGGTTTAGGACACTAATATAAAGCACCATGCCGTTGTAATGTACAGCTTCTACGTCTTCATTCATTCATTCATTCATTCATTCATTCATTCAGTCATTTATTTATTTATTTATTTATTTATTATCCCATATTGTTCTCGAACTCAATCATGCCTTTATAACACTGTTATGAAGCACTAGTGTATACTTTCTACGCATTTCAGAAGCCCATATATGTTGCTATGTAAATGGGAATGAAATGACTGCTTCATAAACTTTACATGGATCCTCCGTGATTGCTTTATGAGAGATTTATGCGGCGTTTATGAATGTCTTATGAAGGGTCTGTGTAGATACCCGTTAAATCATTCTACCTTTTTCTTTTAAAGCATGTTAGCCTGTTCCTTAAAGACCAGACTCATCCGGCAAAAGTCAGAGAAAATTATTTCTGCATTATGTCGAAGAATACATGTCGTTCTGTTACGCATTATAACAGGGTTATTCACTTTTCTTGTGACATCGGATACACGTTATATAAAATCTCTTAACGTGACTGCACAATTTTTGACATAAGCTCTACATGAATTCTCCAGCGTTGTCTTATGACAGAGATTTATTCAAAGCTTATGAACATGTTATGAAGGCCCTATGTAGGTACGCTTTAAATATGTTATATATTGTAGATGATCGTTTTTTTTTTCCATTTAAAATATGGTCGCCTGCTTGTCAAAGACCAAACTCCTCCGGGAAAAGTCAGAAAAGATTATTTCTGGGTTGTTCTGATAAATTACCGGAGGTGAAGCAGCTCGGTTTTTAAATATTAAAGATATTACATATGTCATATTACAGACACTGTAATATATTGCCTGTTGTACTGGATTACACGTTTATCTTCCCCACCTAGAGTCTCCGAATTGAAGCTGTTTCGAGGGTTTTTCCGTAGCAGATTGTCTCTGCAGCGTTGTCTAAAGCATGTGGGAAAGGAATCTGAGTATCGGCCCTGGAAGCTGGACGGCCTGTTAAACAGGAATGTCTGGCTCTCTGCGGTGAATTTTTAAGGCCTGGTGTGGGTTTAAAAAGCATAGCAGACTCGGAATAACTGGCAGGTTCAGAAGCCAGCTGTTGTTTTTGTTTAAAATACCATTCCATCATCAAAAAAAACAACCTGGGCGTTTGTAAAAGATTAAGCCGTTGGAGATGGAGAAGTTTAAAGGTGGGAATTTCAACATTTGATTCGATTTTGATGCACACTGTTTAAAAAAATATGTCTGTACATTTACACTTACTTACTGGTAGCGGAGTTGGCAGGTAGGTACTGTTATTAATATTTACAGCATTCGTACTGCAATGTTCATTTACAGTAATGGTACGGTATGTCATACTGGATTTTTTAAGTTATGCCTATTTTGCCCATTTTTGATACCTAGGTTTAACTGTCAACAAAAAATGTCCCCATTTTCTAATAGAGGATAATTTTATTGTTGATGCGCTCAAACCTGTTGATGCATCACCAGATTTTGACGGGTTTAGGGACTGAATAAAAAAATGTCTGATTGATAAAAAAGTCTTCTGAAAGCTGTGGGCCTGCTGTTTTATTGCACAGCTATTTACTGTTGGTTTATTTTCCCAGACAAAATAACAACACCACAACCATTCTTTTTTTTTTTTTTTACCTTGCTGTTAGATTTGTACACTTTAGACCCTTTTAGCAATTTTATGTTTAAAAAAGAGCCAAGCGACAAGTCCTAGTGACTACTTGATACAGCTCTACAGCTCGCATCACAGCTGCTGGTTATAAAAGTTGGGACAGCAAATTCACTCAACTGAATGAGTGTGTAAGATCTGACTGAATCACATTTGCATGAGCCCAGTGATATTCCCAACAATCACCGTTGTTTCCAACTTCCAATCACTTCACGTCGTTGTTCCCAACAACCAATCACCGATCACCGTTGTTGGGAACAACCAGTCGCTTTGTTCCCGACAACTAATCACTGATCTTATTTGTTCTCAACAACCAACCACTGATCACCATTGTTTAAAAAAACAACAAAAAAACAATCACTAATCATCATTGTTCCTGACGACCAACCACTGATCACCATTGTTCTCAATGACTAATCACTCATCAACATAGTTCCAAATGACCAATCACTGACCACCATTGCTCCCAATGACCAATCACTGATCACTTTTGTTTCCAACTTCCAATCCGTTCTCATCGTTGTTCCCAACAAACAATCGCTGATCTCCATTGTTCTCAACAACCAACCACTGATCACCATTGTTCTCAACAACTAATCACTGATCTTCACTGTTCCCAACAACCACCCGCACAAATAAACAATCACTAATTGCCATTTTTCCTGATGACTAACCACTGATCACCATTGTTCTCAATGACTAATCACTCATCAACATAGTTCCAAATGACCAATCACTGATCACGATTTTTCCCCAATGACTAATCAGTGATCACCATTACTTGTCCACACATGCACTTCTTCGTTCTTCATTTTAAACTCTCTTCTTGGCAATATTTACAAATACTAAAGCAAGATTTCCATCTGTAACTGGCTCCTCACTACCACTGCTTCATTTTGTCTACATTCTTGGTAGAAATTATATAGTTTTGTAAATACATAAACTGTTAGATTGATTGAGGTGCTGTGACAAAAGAAGACCACTATCATTAAGAAATATGTTTTAATCTATTACTCTCTATTCTGGAAAAAACAACAAAATCTATTCCATAATGTTCTAGGTTTCTTAAAAGACCCGTCCTTCTTATGTAATACGCTTCGATATGCAAACGATCACGGCGACTCTGTGAATCTGCCAGTCTGTCTATGATGTCATCCGTTGACAGCGACTTTTTTGAACAGCCGTCAGCATCTTTCCCCTGAAAAGAGTTGGCAAGTATTAATATAATCCATGGGGTTGTTTTCACACACCATCACAGATCAATACAAAGGCAAATCCAAATATATCTAATGTAAATACACAGATAAATCCATTTAAGATTATTGTTATTTCTGAACTTTGTTGCTCAAATCTATGAGAGGGTGCGGTTTGAGAAGTGGCTCAGGGTGTCAGCTGCCACCCCTGAAATAAACCTTGCCACCCCACTTGCTAGTTTGTTTGCTTGTTTGTTTGTTTGTTTGTTTGAAACCATTTTCAACCCTTCTTCCTACATTTCTACTAATGTTCCTGGGTCGCGTCTTAAATACTGCCGTGTACTTCACATAGTGCACTTCTTAGGTCGTTAGAGACATTACTTTGTGCTGTATAAAGTGTACAATGCCTAGACGGTGGGAGGAATTTAGGACACAGCCCAAGCCCCGGCTTTACTTCACTCAGTACAGGAATGAAACGTAGACTTCCTGTTTTTGGTTTAAGACAAAACTATGGGATGGGATTAAAACCAAAATAATAATTTCGGAGTTTTAATCCTGTAAATGGCTTGAAGGCTGTTTTTTTTATTTGTTACGACGCGAGAACTCGGATATTTTGGATGGATCGAATTTGGCAGGTATGATTATGAATAATTGAGCGGAATATTCATAACTAACTTAGCGTAGCTAGCAAGGTGAGTTGTTTAGCTGGTTAGCTAGTCTCCTTTCGAAATATTCCCAAACCCTAAACTAATTTATCAACTCGCTCCAGGAAAAAAAACAACAACCCAAGTTAAAATAAATAATTTTTGGCATTGTATTGATGAATATCAGACTGCTAACTCTTTTCTATCTAACTAGCTAGTTTTGTTTACCTGGAAAGCTAAGCTAAGTTAGCAAGAGTTACGTAGCTAGCGCGTTGCTAAGTGCTTGCTAGCACTTAACTGTATGGAAACTGAAAGCTCAAGTGTACATGGTGTTTACTTCTCCCCACTGATGCAAAAATACTCAGCTTAAGCAAGCTAAAATGTGGCTAAAATAATTGTGCTTGCTAGCTAGCTAAGTAGCTAACTGAGTTGCTAGCTAGCCAGTGAACTTTGGTCGCAGTAGTTTGGTTGCAGACTGCGACGTGTGCACTTTTGCTAGCTGTGTTAGATGCTTTAACTTTAAACCAGGTCATAATAATAATAATACAACTGCAGTGTTGTGTAAAATCACAACATAATCAAATAGCCAAGTCCAGTTCCACTGCTCATTCATTTTAATGATCTTGTTGAGGTTGGAGTAATTAGAATGTAGTTACAAAGCCTGTAGACACTGAAATAGGGATAATCTGGAAGATTCTAGTTTTCTAAAGGCATTTTAATCCTTTCTTGGATAAGGACATCCATGAGGATTGTGATGGAGGATCCCACATGGTGGTTGGAGAAACTAAAGAAGATGTAAGGATGTGCTGATACAAGACAAGGTGGCACGGTGGATTGTGGTGTTTCCTCACAGCTCCAGGGTTCGAGCCTGAGCTCCGTGTGATGTCTCGCACCGTCTGCTCGTGGGTTTCTTCCAGTATCCTTCCACCCCCTCAAAAAAAAAAAAAAAAAAAAAAACATTCCTGTAGTTGGATTGGTGGCTCGAAATGCTTGGAGTGAGTTCTCGCATCTGCACGCAGGAGTGATTCTGGGCTTGTTTGCTATCTTTCAACCGCCAACAAATAAAAGCCAAATAAAATGCCCCCCCGCCACCCAATCGACTTGAAAAGTCCTACTCAACATAGTCAGCTACAGCTGAGTGACTTCAAACCAACATGGCTGTAAAATAGTGCCTCTACAGTGAAACGTGTTTCACTGTAAATACAAGTATTCGCTTTAGATCGATTAACATACAGACATGCCCGCGTATTAACATATAAAACATTGACTACACAGTAAGACGCAGAATAGATCAGGTTATCGTTTATAGAAATAACTGAAGATCCAGGTCCACAAACCACACACAGACTTGATACGACATCGCCGGGGGGTGATCTCAATCCTGCGTCGCACAAGTACATTCACGTCGTCAAAAGACTTGAATCCCCCACACCTTCAGCGGTGTCTGCTTATTCAGAGGGCTTTGTTCCTCCACTTTACACACAAAGATGTACGTTTTTAAAGTGAAAAGCATACCATTTATTTGTCAGAATCTCAGCCAAGGCGAGCCTCGATCCGTGAATATCAAACCGAGACGAGTGCTGCCAAGTTGTTTTTTTTTCTGGGGGGGTTACGTAACCTAGATACAAA
Organism: Ictalurus furcatus; assembly: GCF_023375685.1. Classification (NCBI taxonomy): domain Eukaryota; kingdom Metazoa; phylum Chordata; class Actinopteri; order Siluriformes; family Ictaluridae; genus Ictalurus; species Ictalurus furcatus. The sequence continues at coordinate 9,964,475 of NC_071275.1, read as the reverse complement.
GATGTATGCTTAGAAAGTAAACCTGATTCGAGCCTCGAACCATGAGACGCAAGTGACCTGTGAGACCGTTGTTGGCTCAGGCGCTGCGGTTTGTCGTTACAGGTTTGGCTCCTGGTTACTCAGCAGCACAATCATGCTGAGTGAGTAGTCGTGTTGCCCTCAGATCAAGAGTACTCGGTTTTCACTATCTGTCCCCTTCCGGATCTGTCACGACCCAACGTTTCCTGTTTGTTAAATGAGTGGTAAGAACGTCCATCATGAGCTTTATCAAGATATCTGAGAAAAGCCGAGTCAATGCGAGAATTAAGGCACGGCCGGTGACCATGGCCCAATTCCTAGCGTTGGTGGATAGCAAGGTAGTTATACATAACGCAGGCTGTTTTTCTGTCTCATAGAGGAGAGCATGGACAGCTCAGTGACCCTGTGGCAGTTCCTGCTGCAGCTGCTGCTGGACCCTGGCAATGAGCAGCTCATCTGCTGGACCAACGAGGATGGCGAGTTCAAGCTGCTGCAGGCTGAGCAGGTGGCCAAGTTGTGGGGCGCTCGCAAGAACAAGCCCAGCATGAACTACGACAAGCTAAGCCGAGCCCTGCGCTACTACTACGACAAGGTCAGTGACGCATGAGTTTTATGTATCCGTAATTTGTTTATATACATATCCACATAAATCCACTCAGATAGTTGCTTCTCTTCCGAATAAACGTTTCCCCTCCCTCTCCCAGAACATAATTAAGAAAGTAAACGGGCAGAAGTTTGTATACCGCTTCGTCTCCTACCCGGACATTTTAAAAGCTGATTACGCAGCCCGAGCTGAGGGGACCGAAGCGAGTCCCCTTCCTTCTCCCGAGCAACAACCAAACAAAGGCCAACCAGTGGGCAACAAACCGACCAAGGACACCTTCAAACCAGGCAGTGCGGCTCCGAGCCAGCCCAAATCATCTGGCCGGAACGACTACATCCACTCAGGTCTGTACACGTCCTTCACATTGACCTCTCTCCAGTCAGGAACGCAGCTCTTCAAGTCCATCAAGATGGAAAACCCCGGAGAGAAGATGGCAGAGAAGAAGGAAGCCGCGCAGCCTCCGTCGGTCATCAAATTTGGGACCCCGCCTCTGATGAAAGCGCCTACGCAGAGCGTGACGGAGAAGCCGACTCCGCCCGCGCAGCCGGTTCAGCCCCCGATCCAGACATCAGAGCCTGAGGAAAAGCAGCTCACTCCCACCACGCCGCTCGAGGTGAACTCTGGTACTGACGCAGCACCAATGAACATCATCCTCTCAGGCATTTCTCCTTCTCTGGGATGTCCCTCGCCCTCTCCCAGCACACTCGCCGACTCCAAGGAGCTGATCATTGACACGGACGTCGAGTCCATTTCCTCTCAGCCTACAGAGCTGCAGCTACAGGTAAATACTTTGTTTGTTTCTTTGTCTCTTCCCTGAAAATATGCAAGTGATAATCCGATGATTGACAGTGCATTGTATTTATTTTGCAATGGATACACATACACACACACACACACACACACACATATATATATATACAGTATCTCACAAAAGTGAGTACACCCCTCATGTTTTTGTAAATATTTGATTATATCTTTTCATGTGACAACACTGAAGACCCAAAAGACAACCTCTGGATATGACACTGAGCACGTGCATTCAACTTCTTTGGTCGACCATGGCGAGGCCTATTCTGAGTGGAACCTGTCCTATTAAACCGCTGTATGGTCTTGGCCACCGTGCTGCAGCTCAGTGTCAGGGTCTTGGCAATCTTCTTAAAGCCTAGGCCATCTTTATGTAGAGCAACAATTATTTTTTTCAGATCCGCAGAGAGTTCTTTGCCATGAGGTGCCATGTTGAGCTTCCAGTGGCCAGTATGAGGGAGTGTGAGAGCTATGACACCAAATTTAACACACCTGCTCCCCATTCACACCTGAGACCTTGTAACACTAACAAGTCACATGACACCGGGGAGGGAAAATGGCTAATTGGGCCCAATTTGGACATTTTCACTTAGGGGTGTACTCACTTTTGTTGCCAGAGGTTTAGACATTAATGGCTGTGTGTTGAGTTATTTTGAGGGGACAGCAAATTTACACTGTTAGACACACTGTACACTCACTACTTTACATTGTAGCAAAGTGTCATTTCTTCAGTGTTGTCACATGAAAAGATATAATCAAATATTTACAAAAATGTGAGGGGTGTACTCACTTTTGTGAGATACTGTGTGTGTGTGTGTGTATATGTATGTATGTATGTATGTATGTATATATATATATATATAATATATATATATATGTGCATATAAGTATTCTTGACCTCTTATTCAAATAGCTAAGTGCACCATAATTGTGTCATTGTATTATTATATTGACCACAAAAAAGGCTATTCATATTCAATCAACACTTCATCAATTTGCAGGAACAATAACGTTTTTTGGGCACAACAATAGTTGCCTTATACTCACCCACCCCGTCCCAAAAGTATGCGAGTGCTATTGCTGTGACTTTGAATGTATTCAGATCGTTACTTATGTAAAGAGAGTATATTGTTTAAAATTAGAACTTTAAACAAGAATTTATCTTTAAAGAAGCATGTGTTGCCATGGCCAAATCACCAAATACCATACATTTCCATACGTAACATCCATTTTCAGTGAGCCGGTTCGAAAAAAGTGCGTTCAAAGATTTAAATACTGGCACTTTTCTTCTTCTCAGTGATAAGCAGATGTCAGAAACGGAAAGTCGTGCAGCACCAGCTTGTTTATCAGGGTATTTCTGCTTTTCAATAACCGCCATCTACTGTCAGGGAGTGAATTTGCACTTAGATTCAGCGCTTCGCCTGCAAAAAAAACACTGTGAGAATTATTACTTGCGTTATAGCAGCTATAAACAGTCGATCCATCACGAAATTCTCCTTTGAAGATAATAAGACCTAAAACGCAGCTTGTCAAGTTACCGAGAAACCACAATGCATAAACTCCTCTATCTTGAAGACTTTCCCGTGGTCTGACAATGCACTGACACTGGACACTCCTTCCATATACGCTGAATGTTTGACACTTGTCTGCCCCAGGTTCAACCCTCGTCTGAATCCAGCTGTTCGGACTTGTCTCTGTACCTGAGCCGTAGTCAGAGCGGCAAAACGTCGAAGAAGCCCCGAGGGCTGGAGATCATGCCCACGCTGTTGGTGAGCAGCTCGGACTTGAGTCCACTCAACCTGTCCAGTCCGTCGCTCCCTACAGCCTCGCTCACGCCGGCCTTCCTGCAGGTCAGTATCCTCCCTCCATCCCAGGTCTTTGATTTACTGCCAGTGTTTTGATTACAGGTTACAAAATCATCACAATGTTGCATCACTTGCGATTGCGTTCTCTCTCCTTTTTTTTGCCGCACATATGGCGGTTTTCTCCGGGGACTGTCCCGACACCTAGTGGCTACAATCCGATCTTCCACCTTGTTTTTTTTTTCATCCATTTTTTTCAACACCACACAGTACGCCACTATTGCACTGAAAACAGCGGCACCGTAAGACAAACGCTCGGCTCCGTCAGAGCTCTATAACTCACAGTAGCTTCGCAATTTGCTGATGCCACTGTTTGTTCAGGTCGGACTTGCCCGTAAATCATCACATTCACGTGAGAAAATAGCGGACCAAGCCGTCTTTAAGCCAAAGCACTTAATAAATGATTTATATGTTATTTAATCATTATATTTTTCCCCTTATTGTTTTAAATATGAATAAAAAAATAGTTAAGTCTGTGATGAATTAATGTGTTTTCTTGTGATTTTTAATAATATTTACTGAATTACTTTTGATTAATTAATATTAATTAACCATTCACCAGGAGACTGATGTGTATGATGTTGATAATTCTTTCAGTTTTCTCAGCAATGTTTTTATATATATATATATATATATAAATGTAGAGGTAGGTCTTTCTTTCAGAGGAATTGCAAAGAAACGAGTTGTTTTCCTTTTTTTTGTGGTTGATACACATGCAAACGAGAGAGATAGATATTTCGGTTTCAGTTCATTTCTATAGTATGAAATGTCCAAAGTTGACCATGTGAAGGGTTTTCCCAGGCCACCACAGAAGCGACATGTTGTGAAATACATTTCTGGAGGCTGTAATATTCCCCTTACAGCTTTCTGTTGATAATATGGACTAATAATCTCACTCTTTTCCACTCAGAGGCTTGTTATTCGGACAGTAGATGGCAGTAACGCACCAGTTTTGGAGGTTAGTTTTGCTGTGAAACCGTCTGCATGGGTGGGTTACTCGCACCCACAGGGGTCGTGATGAGATTTGGTTGAATGACGCTTTGATGGATGACCTCATTAAGGCCACACAATGGCTGATTTTATGATCAGATATTTGCTGGGCTCCAGATGACGGCACTCAGCTGTCTCTCTGCCATCTTTTTTTTTTTAAATTACGTGACAGACGAGGGATTGTATTGTTTTTGACTTTTTATGTTGTTACCCTTACACCCGTGTGGGTTTCCTCTATTTCCTAAAATGAATCAACTACAACGAGAGTGCTTTTTACAATGTTCCTCAAACACCCCCCTAGTTGCATTGTTACAGAGTGTAACAAAACATTTTTACACGTTTATCATCGTTTCATATCGGATCAGATATTCGGAAACGAACCTTAACGTTCTATTCGGGTCAAAGTGCCAAGAAACGCTGTCGTAGGAAAATAACCAACGACTGGGTGGTGTGATGATGAAGTGCCGTTACCTGCCGTGTCCTATCCCACAGCGATTTTAACATTTCTTTATTTATTAGAGAATGACCCGGTACTTTCTGTCCACTTATAGTTACATTTAATGTTGTGGAAGGTCCACAAACACAAAGTTAGTTCCTGTTTACACTGACATTACAGCAGCTATAAACATTCCCTCAACAGTCAGAAAGTACCGAGACTGGAGACTCCTTCCATAAATGGTGAACATCTCCACGCAGAAATCATCATATAATCGGTTTACGTGGAGCAATACCTGTTCAAACCTGTGCATTAATATAAACCTGCTGCTGTTACGGAAAATTAAATCAACACCTTCCAGCCAATCGGAATTCAACACCGCTTTAGTATAGAAAGATGCCGATGACATTCTGTGGGTTATATTTGCAGTAGTGTTGTGTATAGAGATTTTTCTTTTTTACAGCTATTAACTGAAATGAAGATGAATGACTGTGTACTTTAAAATAAAATGTTGCAGCTAAACAGTGAACAGAAAAGGAAGGTAAGGTAAGCACGGAAGCTGATTGGTTGTTACTGGTTTTGCCGTAGACACCCTTGTTGCTCACACCAAGCCCTCTGCTCTCCAACATCCATTTCTGGAGCACGCTCAGTCCCGTCGCTCCCATCAGCCCGGCCCGAAGACAAGGCGCGCACACACTCTTTCAGGTGAGTCTTCTTTTCAGCTCATCTTCACATCCTGTTATTAATCCGTCTTCTGCATCCAGCCAGTGTGAGTCACCGTGCTCAGTTTGTTTTATTTTATTTTTCAGCCTTGTCTTTAAAATAGGGGAAAAAAAGTTAAACAATGCAGGCTCAGAGGATTACACGTAAAATTGTGTGCCGGCAGTCAAGAAAGACAAAATGTTTTTAAAAAAAAAATGAAAAAGAAGTGTGATCTCCGTGATTTTAACCGTGGAGTGGTTGTCGGTAACAGATGGGCTGGTTTGAGTATTTCAGAAACTGCTGATCTGGAATTTCCACACTTCGCCACACGCACACACACATCTCTAGAGTTTACATAGAATGGTGCAAAAAACACAGTGAGCGATGGTTCCGTGAGTGGAAACGCCTTGGAAATGGCTGATTGGTTCGAGGAGGTCTATAGTAACTCAATCACTATTTCCAACCGTGGTGAGCAGAAAAGCATCTCAGAGCACACAAAACTTCAAACCTTGTGGTGGAGGAGCTACAACACCACATGACTGCAGGAGTGGAACCTTCTGCTGTTGTAACTCATCCACCTCAAGCTTTGATGTTTTGTGCATTCTGAGATGCTTTCCTGCTCACCACGGTTGTAAAGAGTGATTATTTGAGCTACTATAGACTTCCTGGCAGCTTGAACCACAGTTAAGTCACAGAGATCAACCCCCCCCCCCCCCCCCCCCCCGATGTTTGATGTGAGCATTAACTGAAGCTCTTAACCTGTATCTGCGTGACTTTATGCATTGTGCCGCCACATGATGGGCTGATTAGATAACGGCATAAACGGACAAGTATACAGGTGTTCTTAATAAAAGTGGACGGTGAGTGTCTAAATAGGTAAGCATGCAAGCAAGTACTCAAGTGAGTAAATAAGTATGCAATTAAGTACCTAAGTATGTAAGTAAATACGCAAAAGCTTTTTAGTGGCTGACTTTGATACTGAAGTTTTGACTCCCTTTTTTTCCCTCCTTGATATTCTTTGCATCTTCTATCTCCGTAGTTTCCGTCCGTCCTGAGCTCCAGCCAGTTCTCAGTGCCGGTACACAGTCTGGACGGCACCAACACACCAGGACCGCTTTCTCCAGACCCACAGAAGACATAAGAGGATAAAAAAAAAGGAAGGAAAAAAAGCAAAATAGACTGCTGCGATTGGTGGGTTTGCCTTTACACAAAACACACACACATCCTCATCCCACACCTTTGTTTGTCCGTGTTAAGATGCAGACCCACCGCGTGTTACCTGTTGACCAAATTCTCCCTTCTGGTGACTAAGGCGATGAGTGATTAGGACCTTCATTACGGGTTTCATGTGGAACTTCGTCTTCAGCCTGGAGGGAGAGTTGTGATGGTGTTCTCTTTGCTCAAATGGACGTCGAGCCATCGGAGCGTAGTTCCTGAAAGGATTAGTGTTAACTTCGTCATTTCAATTTGCTAGTGTTTGGGTTGTTTTCGGAGATTGGCTTTCAGGGAATCACTGTAATCGCAGTTTGTTTCTTCAGGAGTTTTCACTCCTATTACAGCGATTCTTACGTGATACTGATTTTCTTTTTATACTTTCTACATAGGGATGCATCGATTCCCCTGACCAAGTATGTTTCTTGGTGCTCGTACATACCGAAATGAGTAACCTGCTTAGTATCTAATCACATACAGACCATTTTGCTTATTTTATGTTGCCCCAGTTTAAACAGCGATCAGGAAACCATGTTCTTTGTATAAAGGTTAGCCAAGTTGATTTCAAAGCATATTAGCTACCTATTTTACTGATACAAGGTGACTATCGATGCATCCCTACTTCTACATCGTGAGGCATCATATATGTAAATTGCCTCTCTGTCAGGTCAATCCATTCATTTTGCACCTTTTTTTTTTCGTTGCCATAAATCTACAAGCACCTTGACACACAAACGCTTGTAACAGTCACTTAACAACGCACTTACGCACTAATTAAGTCTCAGACGTTTAAAACTCTTTTCAGAAATATCGCGAGATTGTAATCTAGTTTGGTTATGAAAAAATAAGACACAGGGACTCTAAACATCCAGATGCCTATTTTTGTATCGGCTGTTCAAATAGAGTTTATAGCAATCCTACTATTTTTCAAGAGATATATGCGTATATCGTGGAGGTTTCAAGACATAAGTTGAATTCAGGTGTCAAAAGTGAAAAGAAAAAAAAAAAGAATATATATATATATATATATATATATATATATATATATATATATATATAAAAAAATAGCCCTGGATTCTTCTGGAAAAGCTATTTTTGTAATTTTACATACAAAGAAATATAAAGAATATCTGGAAATTATATTTAAGCCACTAGACTTTGGAATTTTTTAATGCTTTAAAAAATAATTTTTTTAATTAAACATTAAAATAGTCAAAATGTCAATTTTGGCAGGCACCACATTTCTAATTCACCATATCGAATTCAGATTCAATTAGGCTGAAAACTCAACAGCTGAATCTGTGCTTTACTTTTACATACAATCTTGAATCTGAATTTAAGTGTTGTGCCACCAGAAAATAAATAAATAAATCGAACTTGAAATTTGTGCATAAGATTGTTTTCAAATGTGTATAATATGAATCTGGTTTTAAAAGACTAGCATACATGTTCAGTTTGGTTGAACTTAATTTCACATGGAAGCATAAAGGAGTAGAAATAGATATAATAGAAGTAAATATTTAATATTTATATTTAAAGTAAATTTAAATATAAATGAAATGTACAAAATTCAAGTTCCTATTGGTGCAAATATTCTGTAGAAACAAGGCATAGATTTACAACTGTGTAAAACAGCCAGGTCTTTTAATTTGGTACTTTTGTTGATGACAAATTTCAGCTAATTTCTATGGAATGAAAAATGTCACTACAATCTGAATTTAAAAGTATAATTTTGCATTTCTAAATGAACTTTTATAGTTGAATTACATCAAATTGAAATTCTATTCCATGGTTTGAATGTGTGCATGGTTTCAAATTCAGTTTTATAATAATCAGGTGTAGAAGACTCAAATTAGGTTTTTTGGTGGCACAGTCCATTTCAGACGCAGTTCTTCAAATTCAGACTTGAATTTTCAAAACATGACTGAATTGGCTCAGACTGAATTGAGAGAAGTCAAATATGTGCTCCTTTGTTTTCCTGAAGTCCCCAGATGCAGTGTTTTGGGAAAAAAAAATTCTACACTTGATTAGCATCTTGTATTTGAAGCCTTGGACACAAATTCCGGCCATGGAATACACTATTAATATGATTTCAATCAACTACAAAGCTTTATTTCCAAATTCATGTAAAGATTTGTAGGTTACACATAAATTCACACTGTAGTAGTATGTTTCTCGTTCCATAAGTTTCCACCTTCTACAGTCGAGATCATTTGCAGTGTGGCGTCTTTGTCAAATAAATTCCTTTCGATTACTGAAGCCAGCAAATTCCTACACCTATGATTAAATCCAGGAAATACATATGTAATATTTGCACAACGCAAAATCCTACCTCTATCATTGTGTTGAATTAGGATCTCGCAAAGCCACGACTCAAACACAGAACTGGATTCACGGCCACACGCAGCCTGGCGTTATTATTCGCTCAGTGCACACGCGCAACGTGAGCACTTGAAGAGCAAATCAACCTAAAGCTCAGTGTCAAATGTGTGACCGAGTGAAAGATTATGAAACGGAAATTATTTAGCATCTCAGACTGAGTCTCAGGTATGTTAAATACTTTCAAATACCAAGCACTTATGCAGTGTGTGTGGAGCTTGACGTGCAGTGATTAACTTTATAAACAAAGCATAGTTAGAGAACATGGGCATTATAAATACACAGCCAATAATAAAACTAAATAAAAAAGATGGATAAAAAGAGGCAAAATAAACAAGTGACAATTTGATTTTAGTTTTAGAATTTCAGCTAAAATTATTTTTTTAGATAAAAACAAACAAAAAAAACCCCAAAGACATCAAAGCTGTTTTTAAAAAGTCAGGCAAATTATAGCTGCTAAATTTTTCTAATAAGCATTCATTCTAATGCTTATGTTACGATTACTAAGTAACAAATATTATAAATACATAAGAAATCAACAAGATTTTAATGTTAATTTTGTTATAAACCAATAAATCAAATGTTCATCAGTTAAAACTATTAAACAAAAAAAAAAGATGTTATTTTTATATAAATACACTTTAAAAGATGAAAAAGTGAAAAGTATGAAATAAACGTGAAATAGTGAATTCAAAGTGCGTTTTTTTTTTTTTTTTTCTTCTTCTTCTTTCCTTTGTTTCTCAGTGGTCGATATTCTGGCCGTCGGTGCTTTACGGAGCTACAGACTTTACAAACTTAGACATAACACAGAAATATTAGCTGTAACATATGCTAACTACTTAAGCTAATGAGGTTTAACGTGTAACGTGAGTGTTTTAGGACCATAGGCACCTCAAACTTAGAGTTAGAAATGATGGTTTTCAGGCTGTTTATTTTGCAATAAGTTGTTGTGACTTTTTCAAACATTGGGTTGTTTTTTTCCCCCCTCCAAGTAGCAGCAACCAAGTGAAAGTGGATATACTTTGTAATGAGTTTTCTTTAATAGCCGCAACATCCGATTTCCTCCATACACTTCAAATGATTAAATCCAGATCTAATTATTAGACTTGAGCATTCCTAAAAAAGTATTCACCCCTCATTACAGTGTGTATTTTGAACACACACGTCTATTTAGTGTGTGATGTGAAATGGGAGATTACTGGGAGTTTCTTTTTTCCCCCCCTCTATATTCTTTCCTGTTTATTATACAGCTATTAAAATTGAAATATTTTGCCACCAAAAAAAAAGTAATAATTAAGTTGACATTTGATGTATAGTTTTTCTACGTTTGTCTGCTTGTGTGTAAATATTATCTGTAAGTTTGTGTTCTTTTCCAAAATAGGGTTGTTCCTCCCCCCCCCCCCCCCCCCTTCCCCTTCCCCTTCCCCTTTTAGTTAAACGTTTGTAGCATTCCCACAATTCTGTAATATATTTTTGTGTACAACTTTTCAGTGTTAACTTTCTCTGTGGCACTTAAATTCTGTTCAGACTTGGAAAAAACAAAAGAAAAAAAAAAAAAGTGTGCCTCCATTTTCCCTACTACAAAAGATGAATCTATGCACCTACATCTTTTACTTTTTCCAAAGTTATACTTACTTTATGGCCCATTCATTAATCTATAAATTAATCTATTTTTCTTAAGAATATAATTTTCTAAGAATCTGGATGTGGGGTCATACAATCATGCCTTCAAGATGCACAAGTGTAAATTTAGTGAAAAAAGTAATAACCCCCCCCCCTTGATAAGTGAGCAGTCCTAAACATATCATGTAAATGTTGTTTGGCCTGTAAAGAAAAAAAAATAAAAATATGATTCTAGGTGCGAATGCTATTTTCTAATGATTTGTCCCAACCTGTGACAACCAGCACAAATGTTTACAACTGTCAATTTGGGTTAATATTGTGGACGTTGAATAAAAATAAAGAAAACAAATCAATAAGCCGTGTCTGAGGTTTGTCGTGTTAACGTTGGCAGCTTTGACACCTGTGAAGCCCAAACAAAAGCAAATAAGCAGCTATTTAATGCTGTACAGCCAATATTAAAAATACTTTGGCATTTTAAAACCCTACCACCGCTTCTTCACGGTCAAAGGTCATGGACTTGGCCCAACATGCCTGCAGCTACCCAGCACAATACGAGGAAGCTTTTCCAAGAAACTAGTAGGATCTGCATTTTATGACTTTCTGCATGCAAAAGCATGCTTACTTCAAACCTTAGTCTCTGCTCGAAGATCTGATCTTATTAGAATTTATTCTGTTTAAAATAAATGCTTTTAAAAAAAGTTGTCAATGTTTGGAACGTGAATAACTGATTAAATGACTGGTAATTGGACCAAAAATTCTGGATACTGGACTCTAAATATTTGATCCTCTGTACTATTCTATTGTTAGATACTTTTAAACATTATGTGAGAAATAAACACTTGGGCATGTGCTGTTCTAGGAAAATAATAACGGTTGGTGTGATGAAGCAGAGTTTCTATTACCATCCTAAACTTGATTAATTTCCTATAACAGCATGTATCTAAGTGTTTAATATCATTAATACCACAGCTGTTCACCTTAATTCGATTTATGTACAGCACATCCTAATTTTTATACATTTAGAGTTGCATTAATGTTGTGGAAGAGCCACGAGACAAGTTAGTTACTGTTCTCAGTTACATTTTAGCAACTATAAACCTTCACTCTGCTTAAACAACCTCCCCTTCCCCCCCCCCCACAAATTTAATAGATTTAAAAAAAAAACAAAAAAAACCCCCAAACACACCAACTCCTCTGACCAGAAAATGTAGCACTGACACTGGAGACTCCTTCCATAAATAAAATGTTAAATAAACATTTCTCTATTAAATAACCTTTTTTTATTAGTATTATATGGAAGATCTGTCTACATGGGAGTCCCTGTGTAAACTGTTACTTTAAAAATGAGAACTAGTGCATTTATCTGACCAATCAGATTCAAGAACTCAACAGCGTTGTGGTATAATTTGGTAGAAATATCTCCTACAGAGGTACTTTGAAAAATTAATAAATAAGTTAGCTCACACAGAACTTGGAGGAATAATTTTAACTTCATTATTTGGTTGAAGAAAAGTATTGCAGTTTCAGAATTTAGTAACTAGCAAAGTTTACCCATGTGTCATGTAGGGAAAGTGTATACTTCGAAATCGAAGACATCTGTGGTGAAGAAGAAAAAAGAAAAAGGGAAAAAAAAAAAATAAATAAAAAAAATAAAAAGACCATCCACAGGCAATACATGGTACAACACGCAACACAAGAACTCACGCAGAAGCTTATGCCATACGTCTGATCCAAGTTTAATCACTGCATTGCTGGATTTTCCTACATCTTGGACATTATAATCCATTTAACTTCCCCCCCCCAGCAGTAATTAAAGAATGCCATCTTAACCACAAAAATTATATTCCCCCCCCCAAATAAAAAGTGCATCATTTGTTAATGTGAGATTTATAACTAAACTAGATTGAAAGTGTTCCATTTGTTCATTTGCACTGTTTAATTATTTACAGCTTCAGTTGCAAACATCACAAGCAAACTGTGATGGTATAAATTTAGCTTTCCAGAAGATTCAAAATAAGCTTTTAACAAGTCTTAGCCCAACTCACATACCAAACATGTCCAAACAGGAGGAAAGTGGTAGGTTTTTCTTCCCTTATTGGCAACGACAGCAAGATCTGGAAGCGAAAGCCCCTATTCCCCCAGGCACATCTGCCTGCTTTATGCACACAAATCAACAACAAATCATCTTTGGTCTTGATGTAACTACAGTTCTATAAAAGGTCCAACACTTCTCAGGATTTGAGGATTGTCTCAAACCAGTGACTACGATCCAGTCGTGTCCCCTTCTCTCCTATGGAACGGTCTCAGACTGAGACCATCTTGGTCTGTTCGTTCCATCTTTGGTCCGACTCCGAAGCGCCACCAGGCACTCAGCGTTCAGCTTCGTTAGTCCCAGACCTTTCTGCTTCAGGGATGGCATTGGGAGCAGCTGTTCAATGACCAACAATACAGAAACCTTGAAACAGTTTTTCATCAATGTCATCATCCTTACCAGCATAGCATACAGGCAACTCTAACAGGTTCTTTAGTTTATCTCTGTGGAAAAACAGGGGTCGTCAACTGGTAGACCATGGTCCACATGTGAACGCAACAAAGTATTTCAGCAGACTGACTCAAGCTCTTAAATACTGTAGCAGAGCTGTTAAAGCTATTTTATTTTTATTATAAAATCACTGTTGTTCATTCAGCAAGTCTAGTTTTCTAAACATCTTTTCAATAAAAAAACTGCCAAATGTTTCTGCCAGAAAGTTTCCGTGTTGAACCTACAACAGATGGTTTCTCCAGAAAAGGATCATCAAAAGAACAGTCTTACTGGTACAGTAGTGCTTGAAAGTTTGGGAACCCTTTTGAATTTTCTATATTTCTGCTTAAATATGACCCAAATCATCAGATTTTCACACAAGATTTACAAAGACATATATTATACCTGATAATTTATTTACTGAGGAAAAAGATCCAATATTACACATCTGTGAGTGGAAAAAGTACGTGAATCTCTAGGATTAGCAGTTAATTTCAAAGTGAAATTGGAGTCAGAAGTGAAACTCTCCAAAAAGAGCAGTGCTGCCCATCTGCACTGCACTAAAGATCCTGTGGACAAGCCAGAAGGCTATTGGAAAACACTGCATTCCAGCATAAGCACCTTGTCCCATCTGTAAAACATGGTGGTGGTAGTATGGCTGTTTGGGCCCATTTTGCAGCATCTGGGCCAGGACGATTTGCCACCATTGATGGAAAAATGAATTCAGAATTATACCAGCGAATTCTCTTTATCCACCTTGGGGACTTGTGTGAAAATCTGATAACGTTTCAGGTCATATTTCTGCATATAGAAATGCAGATATAGAAATATAGAAAAAATTCAAAAGGGTTCACAAAGGGTTACATCTCTGTTGCCAACTGATCGCTCTGAACAAACGCATTTCCAGTAACGTAGGTAATTAAAAAGCAATAGTACCTGCTAAGTACTTTTTGTGTCTGTGTTGAACTAAAAGAAGTGCCAGGAAGAGTGTGAAGCCCATGCAGCCAAAGATCATACCACACAACATGAAGCTGTAACTGCCGTGTGTGTTGATAACCTGGAACAAAACAAAAAAACAAACAAAAAAAAAAGCACGAAAGGTCAACGTTGTTAAACCCAGTCAAGGTTACGTATAACTGAAACGCAACACGGTTTCCTTACCGATCCCACCAGTAACTGTAGAAGCATCTCTCCCATTCCAGCAGAGGTCACAAGGACTGCAGTGGCACAACCTTCATGACAACAACAAAAAAAAAAAAAAAAAAAAAAAAAAAAAAAAAGGATGTTCAACAAGTGAATTCACGGAAGAGATGCAACAAACTGCGGCAGAAAGCAAGGACTCGTTTTGAAAGAATACATCCGAATACATAAAATATGAATTTAAAAAAAAAAGAAAAAAAAAGGGAGAAATCATGGAGTTCTTGCGTTGGATCATGCACACCTTGGTCTCTCTGCAGTAATTCAGAATGCATGGACATATTTCAGTATTTTTGGAGCGAGTATCTTGTGGAAAACTTCTAAAGAGAGCGATTCGTGATGGCGTCAAATTTAATAGAAGAGGGCTTAGATTAATTGGACAGGAGGGAACGCGTCGAAGCCGTTGAGAACGAACTAATGCCGCTTTAATTTCTCTCTGCTGGATCGTGAGATTATTCACTCGCCCAGACTTGCATTCAGAAGGTTATTAATGTCTTTCAAACTTTAGCTGCGCAGAGCCCTCGCTAATTCCTCAGCCCTTCTGAAAAAGGGCTCCGAAGAGATCAATTATCATTTAGTTGAATATGGATTGAGCGAGCAGCTTGGAGGTAGCGTCCCTATACGAGGTCTGGCAGGATGAATCCTGCATTCAAAAAAATAAAAAATAAAAATCTGTCAGTCTTGCAGCGCAGATCGATTTGATCTGTGGTCTCGGCAGTCAAACCGAGATGCCAGTGATAAAAGCAGGGGTGAGACAGGAATGACTTGTTTTGGCACATCCTATTGGCAGATCCTCAATCTTAGTGGAAAGCCTTGGGTAAACACTGGTGATACAGTCACTGCTCTGTCACAATGGAAACTAAAAACAAGATCCTTAGTGACAGACTGTTGTAAATACCTTTGTAGTCAAGGAGGTCTTCTGTGAAAGCCAGCATACATGGGTAGACACTGCTGATAAACAGACCCAGAAAGCAGGTACCGATGAAAAGGAAGGCACTGTTCGTGTAGAGGATGAGCAGAAGCAACTGAGTCACTATCACGCCAACCTGCAAAAGGAACAGTAAATTTAGAGAGGAAAAAAATAAAAATAATTCACCCCTCAGCGATTACAGCAGTCTTACGATTACTACTGCTCACACTGTAGAAGATCCAAATAAAATCTTGGCATGTTCTCCGGGTCAGATTATATGACGAAGATCCTCTAACGATAGACCTCCTAATGGTAGCCTTCCTCCTACTGGTAGAGCATGGATGAGATTTTAATAAAACAGCACCCACTTTCACAACTTTGTCTGTGCTTACAGCGGGCCTCATTTTTCAAACTGGATACGAACAGATTTATTCGCTAAACGTTCGTCACACAAGACGACACATCGGTCATGAAAGTCCCATATGAATTCTGAAAAACTTCCATATCCTACTTATGCTCCTGAGTGGGTGGAAATTTACTCATAAGATGACTAACTTGACTCGATTGACATTGAAATCATACACGTAGCAGGAATTACTGCACTTTTATGCGCAAAACATACCATCGAGTTTAAAGCGCTTGTTTTTATTACGTTTACCGCGTTCAGCAGACGCCCTTTTCCAGAGCAACTTATAGAAGAGCTTTGGAGTCTATCAGAGACACATCCTCATGATTGTTCACTTGGTCAAGAGCACAATCGAGAACGTTTTGCGAAAATCAGTCGTTTTTAAAAGTTATTATTTATTTTTTATCATTCACTTATGACAAAAGAAATGGCCGTGTATAAACGGAGGACGGGCCGGTCTGCCTGCGCAGAGCCGTAAACAAATGCTCAGCTCATAGATTTTAGCGCTTGCTTAGTATTCATTTCTATTGGCATAGTAGAGAGTCAAATTTCTGTTTTCCAAGCTTTACCCTTTTCATTTGGTGCTTTTGTGGGCGTCACTACATGCAAACGAGCGGTGTCAGGAACACGCTTTGCACGTTGCAGATGATCGACATACACGCGAGAATACGAAGAAAATCAGCTTTTCTGAGACTTTTCCAAAATTCAGCAGAAAATTTTATATTCAGTTGGGCTTATGCATACACTTAAACATAAGTTTACTACAAAAGATTGATAAGTGACACCCAATGGCACCAAATTGGCCATCACATTATCCAAGATTCCAAGATCACCAATCTCAACTCACAAAGAATTGTTATGCCATGCAAATTTTGCCCACCTAATCGGTGTAAATATGGCTCTCTTATGCTAATTAGATGTACACAGACAAACCGTACAGCTACTACATGAAACTGGAATGACCAGCGGCACTTCCATGATCATGTTTTTTGTTGGTTCATTACCTCGATCGGTCCCGGTAACCTCATTTGCTCATCCGTAAGCTACAAGATACAGTACACATTGCACAAAGAACAATTAAACCTGTGGGCTGTACCATTGGCTGTACAGACATCTCCAGTGTACCAAGTGACAGAGGAGACAGGAACAAGGATGTAGGTGTGTACTTTGCTTTATGGCTGGATTAGTTTTATGGCACAAAATTCCCCTCTCAAAACAAACTTTCCAAATAAACTACAGAGTTTTAAATATCTACATAGGAAAACATACATACATATATACATACATATATACACACACACACACACACACTATTATATATAAAAATATAAAACCAGCTGCAGTTTTATCCACTAGGTTTATTTTAGTTTGAAATATGGCCAAAATAAAGCATGACGAATATGTATGGCAGATTTCTTTTTCATTGTGGTAAGGGGGCAAGTCAGTATGACCAATATTTTGTTTAAAGATTTTTTTCCCCTCCATTTAGTACCCACCTTCAGACACTAAATAAGAATTATGTTACCCAGAAGACAAAATACTAACAATTTACACCGATCATCCTGTTAAAAAGTTTACACCCCCACGGCTCTTAATGCATCGTGTTGCCTTGGTGAGCATCAGTGAATGTTTGCACCTTTTGTAATAGTCGTGTACGAGTCCCTCAGTCGCCCTCAGTGTGAAAAGAAGGGTCTCGACATCACATAGTCGCTGTTGGAAAGGGAGTCAAATATGCAGAAGATGCTGGAAAAGTAAAGAATGTGTAGGACCTGGAGGATTTATTCTGAAGAACAGCGGGCGGTTTAACTGCTCAGGACAAACAAGGGACTCATGAACAACTATCACAAAACAAACACATCATGTTGCTGATCGTCCAGGTAGCGACATAGTATTAATAAATCAAGGGTATGTAAACTTTTGAACGGGGTCGTTAAAAAAAAATAAATTAATTAAGTCTTGTGGACTATATATAGTCTTGTGGACTATATATAAATATCAGTTATGTGAAAAAGCTTATTCAGGGCAGTACTAAATAAAAAAAAACCTGGGATTTTTATGATCCGTCTTATTTTGTTAACAGTATTAAGATTTAGCTGATTCTGCAAGGGGTATGCAAACTTTTGGGCACAACTGTACAACATCTGGGTTTTAATATCACACTGCACCTCAGTGCATTTCCCCCTCATGAACACTTAAAGTACACAAAGTACATAGTTTGGGAAGCAGCTGGAGTATCTTGGCCTTACTGATTAGCAATCATTATAATCTACGCAGCTGGGTTAATTATGGATACCTTGCAGGTTTCCTCTTACCTGGTTAAACATGAGCAGGCGAACGGGTTTGACGTGGTAAGACAGCGGTATGGAGGCCAGACGCCCCACTGTGATGGCTGCCCAGAACACACTGGTCAGGTAGCCCGCCATCCTGTGCGGTAGACTCATGGGTGGAGCCACGGCATAGGTGTAAACAAAACCCGTGTACGACCCCTGAGGTGCAAAGGATAGAAGATCCATCACCTTGCACTTCTATCCATTACTCACTCCATTTAACAAGAACAAATTAGAAACAGGATTCAGTATTGTGGGAGCGGTATTCTGTACCACTATGCCATCAGAGAAGAAAAGCACCATCCCTCCGAAGACATGGAGCCCGTAGAAAGATGGTGGATGTCCTTTCAGCTTGCTGAGGCTATAGCAGTTTAGCATATCTATGTGGCCTGTGGAGGAAACAAAGGAAATGATCAGGAGGTTCCTTCATTAGGAATCATTACTCACTGATCAGTTTACTTGCTTTCTTTCCACTTTACTTTAGAAATAATCAGACTGTTCTTTTGTGCTCCGTGTTGTACCCAATCAGAACAAAGAGCAAGGTGTAGCTGAATCTTACCTGTAGGTTCATGAAGCTCCGTTGTACTCACGTTAGCCTGCTCCGAGCTCCTCCGCATCTTCACAGCACCGGTAAGTGACTCCCCTCCCAAGAGACGAGGACTGGGCTTGGGGCAACATGGGAGCAGCTGCTCCCGATACATCAGAATCAAAACGGCCATAGGCACAGGAAGCTGGATGTAGAGACGCAAGAGCAGTTATGCACTAGAATACTGTAATGATAAATAATTCCCTTCTATAACTCTGAATTTCTTGGTCACATGAAGTCTATTTTGTTGAAGTCAAACTCAAGGCCCGCTGCCTAGTTTCATTTAACCTGCGTGAACTTGCAAAACATAATACTCAAAAACAACCTGTAATACCTACAACATTTTCAACTATCTAGAATTTGTAGAAGACCTGTAACAGAGAGGCCGGCACTTTACATCGCACATGGGCTGAAACGCTAGCTAAAAATCAATGCCTTTCTGCTGCATTTGACACAAGCCAAACATGCATCTAAAAATGATTGGGGAAAACAACGTCGGGTGTTTTTTAATCTTTAGTGATTGACTCCAAATCCTGAAATATATTGGCCCAGTGTAGAGACCTATTAATATGAGGAAAGAAATTAAAAGTCGATGATGTGCAAAGACGAGAGATGGGAAGCTAACGACACGTTAGCTGAGATAAGCCTTTGTGGGTTCTTCATAATTGTCTTTAAGGTTTTAAATATTCAGAAAACAGGCAATGATCAATAGTATCCTTTAGGCTTAACAGTGCATACATTTGAATACTTCATTAGTCCTTCCTTTTCCTAGAATTGTTCAATAACCTGGGCTCTAAAGTCAAAAGAATAGAAAATAAAACATCTTAAATAAATAAATAAATAAATAAATAAATAAATAGATAAATAAATAAGGAAGGCCATTCAAGGGATCATAAAAATGCTAAATTCTACCTGGGTGCACATTTGAGTTTGACACCCCTGTTCTAGCCCAAATTTTATGCTTGTGTTTGTGAATAGGTTTATCCTTATACTGTTCAAGCCAGAAGCTTTTCTAGGATTAACGCGTGCTTTAGATAGTTTATACAGACTAGGCAGGGCTCAATTTTTCTAGCCACACCTCATGGTGTATACACTCCATAAAAAGCGTCCTTGTCTATAGGAATAAGGAAGGACATACAGGATTTTAAAAAAATAATTAATTAAAAATCATCTTGCTTACTCAGGCCTAAATGAACACTGTGTGGAAAAAGGCTAAACTCCAATACGTATTCAAACAGTATAGGGGAAGCAAAGATGCTTTAATGATACCGCCATTATATCATTGTTTTATTTAAATATTCATTCATCACATTATGGAAAAGATTCCATGGCAGATAAAAAAAAAAAAAAAAAAGGCAATCGCAAATCTGTAGGAGGTGTGAAAGGCTATAAACAGACAGTACCGCTGTTCATTTGTGACAAGAGGACAACGTGCCACACCGAAAAGTAAAACCTTTACAGCACTGCTCTTACATCATGTGATCATCAACAAGGGATTGGGTCCCCCCCTTTTAAGAATGTCACGTCAGAAGTCAACGTAATTCACCGTGCCATGCTGAAATGTGTTAGAGAACGAGAGAAGATCCTGAAAATTTTCAGAATTAATAATCAATATTGAAATGTCGAAGAAATTAATTAAAACTCATAGGTCCTGCTTTTAGTTTTAAGTATTTTTAGTCATATGAATACTTATGTTTAATAATTAAGTAATAATTCTGAAAATCTTCAAGATCTTATGGAATAAGAAACTATAAAGAACGCTCCTTTACATGAACAGCAACGCCTCTGGGGAACAAAAAAATGCCAATTTCAAGCCATACTCCCCTTCTCGGATTAAAACATGCCCACGAATACAGCCTAGAACTGTGATTGGGCAGTGATTGCATTGTGTTGCGGCATGTGTGCAACATAGTGACGAAAGCAAGATGCAATGCAACGAGGAATTACATTCACATCTGATGCAATGTCAGTGTTTAATTCCCCATACATAGGAGCTGTGCCTTCCATATGCAGCAAATTCAATAAGAATTAACGTTACAGCGTACACGACCAATGTAGTTGTATCACTCATGCTAGCAGTCTTGCCACCCCGCAGAAATCCACACGCAGAGTCCATAAATTAAAGTTATATTCATCAACTTTGCCCATGCAAGTAACTTGACCTAAATTTGTTTGAGCACATTTGCCAGCCTTGTTAACATAAATTGATGTTACTTACATTGACGATCGCCATGATCCAGAAGGCGTAAGACACTTTGGTGACCACTTCACCGTCAGTATTGAGAGAAATGTGGGACACGTTATGCAGGTGTCTGCCAGAAAGGCTGTTCCTCAAGTGCCTCATTGTTGTTGATGAATTGATGGAGGTGTTTCCCAAGATGCAGTCGGTTTCAGACAGAAACGGGTCAGCGATGAGGGGGCTCAACAACGCCCCAAGACCAATGAAGAAGTGGAGCACCTGGAGGGGAAGAGAACATTCATAAACATAAAATGATTTGAATGAAGAGCATATTAATTTATTCAAAACCGTCTGTTGTCATTGTCAGATTCTACAACCAGAGACTCTCCAGGGTGCTAAATGAAACCTTTTTGCTACAAGTGTACAAATGTGAACAAATTGCCCAACAAATTTAGCTAGCTATGCAAAACAGGCTAACTATGGTTCCTGAATTGTTCTTTGAATGGTTTATGGCTGTATTTAGACACTCATCTTCAGTAAGCACTTTGTATTGGTCAGGGTGGCAGTGGATCTGGAACCTATCCCAGGAATTCTGGATGCAGGGTGGGAATACACCGTTCCATTGCATTCACAAACTCGTTCACACCTGGGGACAATTTAGAGATGCTAATTCACCTACTGGCATGTTTGTGGGAGGATACTGGAGAACATGGGGAAACTCTGCACAGACAGTAACCCGAACTCAAGATTGAACCGGGGACCATGGAGCTAAAACAGGGAACGCTAGATCCAATTGGACCAGTCTGGAAAAACTTCCAAAAGATTGTCTTTTTAATGAACTGGCAAAATGAACAACATTTTGGACTATACATCTTATTAGAAAGGTCTTTTCCTTCAGGCATTAAGTCTCGAGGGGTCAGTGTAGGTAAGAACTTGTTCTCTGAAGCTAGTGCAATTCCTCAACCCCAACTCATTTGACAAAAAAAAAAAAGTGTGGACACTTGTCCATCACTCCCATATGGGGCCCAAACCTGTTCCAGCATGACAAGGCAAAAAGCAAGGTCCATGAAGACATGTTGTACCAAGGCTGGTATGGAAGAACTGCACAGAACCCTGACTTCAACCCCAAATCCCCACAGCCAGGATCCAATATCTATTGGAAAGGCTTTCCACAAGAGTGGAGGTTATAACAGCAAAGGGAGGGTGGTGGGGGGGGATCTGCAATGGGATGTTCAGACAAACATATGGGTGTGATGGTCAGGTGTCCCCATATGTTTAGGCATGTAGCGCATCTCCTTACCTGGAGGAAGACAGTGGAGTCTTTCTGGTAGAGCTTCACCAGCTGCAGGTTGGAGATGGTATCGATGATGCCCATGGCCAGGCCTGTTACAGCCATCGCAACTACCAGCATCAACACATTGCTGCATAGTGGGATGAAGGCGAACACCAGGGAGATGATGAATGTGGATGCAGTGAGGGACGACAAAGAGGAACAAAGTCTGAAGAGGAGAGATGGACATCATTCAGGTGAAAGAGACTTGCTTCTCTCATGGGTGCCACGTGGAAACAGTACCGTTCAATGTATACTTTACATAAAATTTTAAAACACCAACATGGTAGAAATGGGTCTTCAATCAGTATTGCCCCAATAATTTAATTTACCAACTAGAGAAAAAGGGTTCTTCAAGGGTTCTTTCAAGCATTTAAAATAAGCTTTGAAACTATTTTTAGAAGGAAAACAAGGAACCTTTAAAGGTTTCTCCAGAGATAAACAAAAAATATTTTTTAAGAGTGCTAGATGAAAAGAAAAAAAAAAAATTGCAGTTTCATTTAGCCAAGTTGGTCTCTAAACCATTTAAAAGAGCATTCTAAAAGGGGCTCTACTTGAGAGCATTTATGAAAGAAAAACTCTCATCAAGTTCTACACAGAACCTTAAGATAAACCAAGGAACTCTTCAGGCTGTTAGATGAAACCTTTATTTTCTGAGTGCACAATGTAAATAAATTGCCCAACAAACTGCGGTTTGATTTAGCTAGCAGGCTCAGCAAGAACTCTTATCTAGCGAAGCATACTACACTAGAAAAGAAAGGTTCCTGAAGGGTTCTTTGGATAATTAATGGTTCTTCTAAAGGGGTTCCACTTCTAATTAAAGAGAAACCATATGATGTTACTTAAAGGTTACCTAAAGATTGACATCACTAATTTATCTAGCAAGTTGAAACACAAACAGCAGGATGGATTAAAACTGCAGGAGGTTTGCATAAGTACTCACCCCCACCTGCACTTTTCCTACATTGTGTAGGGTTACAACCTGGAACGGAATACGATCATATGGTTACCTTTATCGTAATTGTACGGCAAGTACAAGATTCAGTTTGCAGTCGACATCAAGCTATGCTACCTAAATTACAGACCAAGTAGCAATCAAAAACAAGCCCAGTACAAAGTTCTGGAAAAATATCTACTCATATTTTTCCAAGTGTTTGAGCATCCTGTGGCACTGTACCATAGCTTACACACCGCCTTACCAATATTATGGGCTAGATTTATGACATAATCCCAATGAAATCTACTTCAGTTCCAGGTTGCAACGCTACAATGTGGGAAAAGTTGCCTAGTGGATTTTTACAAGACTGGACTTTATCATTTACATTTATGTAAAATAAATACAGGAGCCGAGCACTGCTTGCCATCCTTCAGAGCTCTTAATTTACACTGCAGTAATTTTATATGTTGTGAGCCCTCTTTTTTTTGTATTTCTTTGCTCTACATTATGGCTGCTGTAAATTATATGAACATTATGTGGAAAACGTACATATAGTATGTGTAATGGAATGTGTTGGACAAAACATTCAGTTCAACCAAAAAAAAAGACTTTAAAATAAAGGTTTGAGAGAAGAAATGAATAAATAATCAAAAAAAAAAAAAAAAAAAAAAAAAAAAAAAAAAAAAAAAACACAAACAAAGCAGCAAAATCTTCTGACTGGCTTGGTTAAAGCAATGACTAAAGGGATTGTGTATTTTGCTCATGCACTGGCTGAGGAATTTCTTTAATTTGGAAAAATGTGTTGAACATTTCAAGGGAGTTACTGCCTTTTGCATGCAAATGGAGGAGTACTTGCTTTTGATGTTTAGAGAACTAACCATGTTTAAAAAAAAAACAAAAGCTTGCATTGAACACTTGCATTGAGTGAAATGGAGATTATGTACTAAAATTATACACTTCTGTGACACCTATTTGCATTAAACAAAGCAAAAAAGGATTTTTTTTTACCCATGTTTTTTTTCCATTTCACTCACCCTCGTATAAACTGGGGAACCAAAAACCAAATTCCTGATTGGCAGCAACTTTGATTTCACCTTGGCTTGAGATATTTCTATTTGCCTTCAAAAAGTGATAACGTATCAGAAGTTACGACTTTAAAATATCATCACTCTCATACCAAGTTCTCCTTCAAGATCCCAGCATTTCCTTGCTTTAAAAATGATAACGCCAGCCTTGTACTGGTTCTAAAAAGACGTTTCCTTATCTTAATTGAATTTTAAGAACATTTCTGTTTCATAGAATACATGTTTACATAGAATACATGTTCAAATCACCTTGAGACCCAAAAAAAAAAAAAAAAAAAAAAGTCTCTTATCTACAATCTCACCTTAAGATACTGCAAACATGTTTGCTCTTTCCGAAAATTAAGCAGTGTTGGAAGACACTTAGGGGTCATACGGTGACTAACTGAGCACAAACGAGCCGAGATGGCTATCGACATGCTTCCCTGAAGTTTAGTGCTGGCCATTTTGAAAGCTTCTGGAAAGTTTCTTTGCCTCAGGCCGCGCTATAACAAAACGGGTCGTACTATTTTTAATCCATTTTACTGGCCTCTTGCATTGATGATTAAACTGAAGTATTTTTGCCTGCTCAGTGTGTGTCAGAGAGAGAGAGAAATGAAATGATAGTTCAGCATCCAGCACAGGACAGACAGACTCTAACCGCCAAAAACAACCCAAAACTTGCCGTGCTTATCGATTTCGTCAGCGTTTTTGGACTTGATGTCTTTTCTAAAGCTGTTGAATTCCCAATTGCTGTTCTTTACATCACATGAACGCTACCCTGCCTGTCTGAGGATGGACCTAGAGCACGTGGTATAACTGTTCGTTATACCGCTCAAAACAAGTCAAGAAACACAATAGAGCATGCCTCCTTCTCTCACTTATCGCCTTTCTGTATTTGAAATAAAAGCTGTTCCGAGTGTGCTGTAAAAACAAAATGTCTAGATTACATTGAGACCATTAATGTTGTAAATACACCAAAAAAAAAAAAAAAACCCAGTAGATCACTGCATACACATTACTACAGGCACCACGAGTTGTGTTTAATTTGGATAATTTAGTAACGTAATATGTGGTTTGGGGCAAAGAAAACACTGCTAAAGAATGAATGCTGACATTCACTACAAGTTCTCTGGCAATATGAGAATCATGTTTATTTCCTGGTCAGGATCATATGCGTGTGTGTGTGTGTGTGTGTGTGTAAACCAAACAATCAAGGCCTCATGTAGGTTAATGCATCGGAGAATGCTTAAAACTTTAGATTTGTAACATCTGGGACTAATTACAGCAGACAAGATGTTATTCAAGATCATCCTGAACTGAATCATGTTTATTATTGAAATATTTATTGCTTTTCCAAATAATTCTTAACAAAATAAAAAAAAAAAATTTTTTTAAGAGGATCATGGATGCTAGTTTATTTTTTAACTGATGTATAACAAAGAAAATTAAAAACAAAACAGTGGTATGTTTTAAAAAAATAATTATGAAAAATCTACTTTTTTTCCTTACAGAATTTTGTTTATGTATTTACAAACTTATTTCTACAACTAATAGGATCACAAATGATTTTTCCTGATTTTATTTATTTTTATGTACATCAAAACAAAACACAGTGGTATGTTTGAATAACATATGCATAAAAATGGATTCTTTTCCACACACCTACACTTGAAAACATGAGCACCCCATTAAGTTATGTGAACTTATTTCTTCTCCTGAACTCCAACAGTCACGACAATTTTTGGATATTGAACTCAAATTTATAAAGTTTTCAAAAATTTAAATTAAAGTTATTTTGTTTGTCTCGACATGGAAAACTTATTAAAAATGCATCTTTGAGTTGAAACAAAGGTTATGTTCAAGTTGAGTTTACTCACTACTTATTTAATCAATCGATCTATAGACTCCATGATGGCAACTAACATTTTTATGGATAATAAAAGTCTTACTTATTCATAAATTTTTAAAAGTTGGCTCCCCAAAAGGTCCAAATATTAAGCATAAAGTCACTAAAATGCCATTTAACTTTATGTGGATCATGATGAACTGTCATTATTATATAGTATTTATCATTTTGTTGCGTTTCCTAATATTTATACAAGCATATATCATAATGAATCACATGAAAATGAATTACATGTAAATGAATCATATGAAAATGAATAAATAAACTAAAAGATGTTTGCAATTTTTCTCTACAACTAATAGAATGGGATGTAACAATAAAATGCAGTGCTGCTTTATGAAACTGCATGAAATATATTTATTTTTCAGAAACATTGCATTGTGTACAACATTACTAAACTATTTCTGTTGCATTTTAAATTCTTGAAAAACTAATGGGGGAAATAGGGTAGGAAAGTGGAAAGGGTTTTCAGAGTTGTACAAGTGAAGGGCTACCCCCCCCTAAAAATTTTAAAAATACCTTAGTAGTACTACAATGTGCAAATATCTGAATTAATTCCCATGAGCAAATTACCTTTCAATAGAGAGAGAGAGAGAGAGAGAGAGAGACTCTGACTCCAGGGTGAGATTTATTACAAATGGACGTTCAGAGTCTACACGCTGAGGTTGTGTTGGTTCTACTCACGACTTGCTGAAGAAACCGCCCACGACGCTTCCCACGAACAGGCAGAGCTGCTGCGAGAAGAAGGCGAGTGTGACCTGCTGCAGGCTGGAGCGCGTCTGGCAGCGCAGGTCGAGCACGGTAGGGCCGAGCAGGGCCAGGCACAGGCCGAAGCTGAAGAAGGCGCTCCAGTAGGTGAGCGTGGGCTGCCAGTGGCCGCGGAACAGCGCGCAGCTGCGGGATCCCACCACACTCTGCACCACGTTACAGTTCCGGTCTAGGTTCATCGCTCTGCGCTTGCGGCGTGGAGTGGAGTGGAGTGGCGTGGCGTTCGCGCACTCTCTTCTACATCAGTGCGTGATCCTGCCAGAGCGGCTCACAGACACACGCATGGCGGAGTGAGAGTGCTGGAGTTTGGAAAGTGTTCAAGCATCAACATGATCCTCCCACCGCCTCCTCCCACGCCGACTTTATTTAGCTCCAGCAGCACGGGTCTCTAAACTCCACACTCCTGCGCCTTACAGTGCGGCCGCGCGCACTGGGGTGTGTATGTAGGGTTGCCAAATTAGGTCTGTTTATATATAAATAAAAAATAACACTTACTTGACTACACAGAACCCAAAATATGCTGCCACTTTCCCCCAAATGATTTAACACAACCCAAGGCAGAGTTTCCTACAAATAACTCTGAGATTTTAAAGTTCTCCAATCTGGCAACCCTGGCTTTCTTAATTAGCGGGTAAATTGAGTCAGGTGCGAGAAGAGGAAGAGGCGGAAGAAGAAGAGAAAAATAAATAAATAAATAATAAAAGGTGGAGGTCGTCAGGTCAGGTCAGGTCAGGTCAGGAGGTCAGGTCAGGTCAGGTCAGGAGGTCAGGTCAGGAGGTCAGGTCAGGTCAGGTCAGGTCAGGTGTGAAGGCGCAAACCTAAATTAGGTTTTTATTTAAAAATGTAAATAAAATAAAATAAAACAAGATTAATATTAGATATTTTATATCCTAAAATATTCATATAACATCTACAGCATTTATTAATGAATGAAGTTTACATTATTCTATATTTTTGTATTCCTTACCTTTATTTTTGTACTTATTTTTACTCCATTTTATCCTCATGCATTCCGTTACATTACTTTTATATATTAATTTTTGTTACTTGTTTCTACTTTGTATTATTATTATTATTATTATTATTATTATTATTATTATTATTATCCATCCATCCATCCATCCATCCATCCCTCCATCTTCTATAGAGCTTATCCTACAGGGTCACGGGGAAACCTGGAGCCTATCCCAGGGAGCATGGGGCACAAGGCCAGGTACAATCCATCTCAGGGCACACTCCCATACGCGTTTACACACATTCATACACTACGGACACTTTGGACATGCCAACCATGCATGTGTTTGGACTGGGGGAGGAAACTAGAGTACCCTGTATTATTTTTTTTTTAATTATTGGAGGTAAATATTTTGGTATGATGAGGGTTAATGAAAGACAAAAATGACAAGAAATACTTTAAATTCTTCTTTTACTTTATGGTTGGAGGTAAATATTTTATCCATAAACGAAAATACAAATATCTCTACTATGTACACCATATATGTTGTAAAGAATGATATTTATTTATTTATTTATATTAAATTAATTATCTTCAATTATTTTATTTTGATTTGATCTATCTATCTATCTATCTATCTATCTATCTATCTATCTATCTATCTTATATATAGTTGTGTAGGTTGCGCACCACCTACACAACTATTTTTTCCTTTTACTATTTATTGTCTTTTCTCCCATGGTAATTGGATTTATGTAATGTCCACTGTACTTTTTTGGATCCTGTGGAAAAAAAAATGCACAAACCAACCATTCACCAAGTTTATATCCATCCACACATCACCTTTCACTGACCTTGCTATGAAATATTTTCTAAATTATAGCACAGAAATCATGTGAATAAATCATTATTAAAAGTCATTCTTTTTAATGGGTGTCAATACATTTGCCCCAGATTGTAAGTTTCTCCGTGACACGTGTGTCAGGTTTATATTTTTTCACACGATTTCGATCGTTCTCTGGACCGTTCTCTGGACCGTTCTCTGAAAGAATTCTGCCTCTGTTTCGAAGTCAAGTCATGCAGCACAGAAAATGATCTCCACTCGATATTGAGCTTCATAATTTATTTAGTTCTTAATTTATTTAATCACATTCGGCTTCTTCAGCAATCACAATACATTCAGCTTCGAAGTACTGAAATAGAATAAACATCACACAAAATATTGAATATCACATTTCATACAAAAATCTCAGTCTTTTTCTTTATTTATAAAACATGTATACATAATATAATTGTATTTAATACAGTAAATTTCCTGGCAAAATATTCACTGAGAAGAAGGAAAACACGTGTTAAAAGACATATTAATTCTGTCCAATATATTACTCAAATGTTTATTTTACCACAAAAACACACACAGAGGAGAGTTTCTGCTTCTAAAATGGAGTGAATGGTCTAAAACTGCACAACCTGTAATCCTGTATTTCTCTCTCTGTCCCTCTCCCTCTCTCTCTGTCCATCTCCCTCCTGTATTCCAGTACCGTTTGTGACACACCCTCATTGACTTCCCCTCAGCAAGACACCGCATCGCCGACGTCACATACAAGTGGCCCCTTGCAGCAGCAGTGAAGCAGGGTATTGTTCTGATACTTTTCACTTCAAATGATTTATTTTCAATAAAGAATCAGGAAGATGCAGGCAACCACGGGCGCACGCAGGCTGTCTGAGGGGCAAAAAAAAAAGAAGAAAAATTTCAAAAGGGCAGGAACATCTAGAGGGCACTTCATCTCATTTTCTTACATGAAGCGGAGCCTATAAGGCACATCATCTCATTTTGTTGCATGCATAGGAGCCTACAGGGCACTTCGTCTAATTTTCTTTCATGTACGGAAGTTATTAGGGCACGTCATCTCATTTTGTCGCATGTACGGGAGCCTATAGGGCATGCCATGTAATTTTGTCACATTTAGGGGACCCTAAAAATTAGAGAGGGCAGTTGTAGCTCAGTGGTTTAGATGTTGGACGGTTGTGAAGGCCGTGAGTTCAAATCCAAGCCCTGCCACTGCCGGGCCTTTGAGCAAGGCCCGGTGTTATATAAATGGGATACATGTAAGTCGTTCTGCATAAGAGCATCTGCCAAATGCTGGAAATGAAACATAATTATATGGGGCACTTCATGTCATTTTGTCACATGTAGGGGAGCCTATAGGGCACTGTGAGTCATTTTCTCCATAGGGAGTTCACCATAGAAGGCATTGCATTGTATTTTCTTGCAGATAAGGGCACTTTATCATAGGGGCATTTTATTATGTTTTATCCAGCATAGGGTGCAGTTTTATCTGCCATAGTTGCACCCTAGTGGGCATTTTCACTGTCTTTTTTTTGACCACAGCTATCACCAGAAACTATTACTTGACGTGTGATATAGACTGAGTAGTTGGCTATATAAAAACCAATTTCAGCAGCAAATCAAATAAAAATTGTTATTTTACTACTATCCTATTGATATCCAATTTTATCTGGAGTTTTGTGGGGAAGATGTGTTGACTCGTGTCGATTCGATCTCTCCGGAATTCAAGAGCTCATTTAACAACTCTCAGAGAAATAATGAGGGGAAGTGATGAAGGCCAGTACTGGAACACAGCCATACCACTCTTTTGTCACTCTTTCTCTTCCTCTTCTTGTACTTTCAATATTTATTTTTTTCGTGTACTAATAATATAAAAAAAAACACAACGTCACTATGATTCTCTGTACTTGATGGCTTTGACTAGAAATATATAGTGCTTTTTTTAAGGAAAATATTGAGTTACAAAGAAAAGAGCAGGCAAAGACAAAATTTAGGACACTTGGATGCCATGTGCAAACACGGTAGAGCAGTTCATCATACCAAGCAATAAATCATGTGCAATTATTGGTGAAGAGCAACATCTCTATAACCTATAACAGTATTAAAATAGATATTAAAATAATAATAATAATAATAACAATATCAATAAAAAAAAATTGGACCCATCATCATAATTGATTTGTACAAGGCACCTTTAGATGCTTCATCTCTGAGGTAAACGCACAAAAAGTGACAGTGTTCATTTAATACTACAGACTCAGACTACATACAACCCTGTGTCTCAAAAAGTGGCTTCACCATAATGTCTGAATTTTAATGTCATAAATGTTTATGAGCAGACTTTGGACATGCTCTGTGCTTTTGAACATCCAATCAAATCCCATAGGCAAACGATTTTTGTGAATCATGGACTCAATCATCAACGATCGTTTCACTCGCTCATCATGCGTTAAAGTTACGTTTACCACGGCGCTGCTGAATTCTCAAATCTGATTTCCTAGAAGGTTTATATGAATGCGCTCATTCTAATATGTTGCCATTTCCATAGCAACAGCTCAAACACAAGGACTTGTACGATGGGTGCTCTGTAAACTAAATCTCAGAATCTTCTGGTGTATGTGTCTTTTAAGTTTTGTGCGAATCCACGCAAGCGGACATTCATTTTAATTTAATCGAATCGGTTGAGTAAATTAGGTTCTGCTTCCTTAAAATTGATTGATGTGTGGCGGCCATATTGTTTACAAATCTCAACATGGTTAAGATAGTTATTGAGTTTCACACACTGCTGAGTAGAGTAGTTTAGGGTTCCAGAACCTTCTGTGCTTGGACCTCTAAACATCTTTAAAGAATCAATAGGGTTCCAGAACCTCAGGTGTATGGACCCCTAAACTTCTTAACAAAAACAGTAGGTTTTCAGAACCTTCGGTGCTTGGAACAATAATCATCTTAACAAAAACAATAGGGTTCCAAAACCTCAGGTGCTTGGATGCCTAATTTATACCATTTAAAACTATTATGGTTTAACAGTTCATAGGCAGCTTTCATTTTGTTCTCATTGTGGATATTGTTTTTCTTACTTCTTCCAATCTATTACATCACAGGGATCTAAAGTGTTTTGTTTTTTTATCCAACAACAAAAAAAAACCCATGCAATTGTTGAAGTTTTCTGTCAGGAGATGTTTGTTTAACATTTATTATAACGGTCAGTAAGTCGGTTGTGGTTTTTCTGTATCAGTAAAGCTGTGTTTTTTTTCTTGCTCACTTCAAAAGAGAGAAACGAAACACAAAACGGAACTATAAATGGATAAAAAGTATGAAACTAATCAATTCAGGCTGTATGTGTGTGTGTTTAGCTTTGGGCCACTAACAGGAACCCTGCTTCTTCACAACAGCCTGTTGTTGATTATCTTCCTGTACTAGCACGACCTGTGTTACCTGACTTGATTTATACTTCATTACAGATCACAAAGTCGTATGAATTCAAACATGTAGTATGACTGCTGACAAATCAAGTTGTAAGGAAAGGAGTGAACGCTAGCCCCACCCCAAAGTGACGTTAATATTTGTGACGTGACTCGAAGTGAAAGGTGGTGTGACCTGCACATGTCTATGAAATTTAAAAGAGGGAGATCATGTTGCAAAACAAACAAAAAAGTCCTGACGTGTGATCATATCGTTTCACTTTAAAGATTAAATCTTTAAAAAAATTTCAGCGTGGACACTTTTGAACTTTCACTGAGTGGCATCCACTTTTAATTGGGTACATTATACCACTTTTTTATGTATAACTATGACAGACTTTCCAGGTCACTTACACACATCATTAAAACTTTAATGTTTAATACTAGGTCCTCTTTTTTTGTGCTGTCTAGTCCATATTTTTTAAAAGAAATTAGATTTAAAGGAAAACTCCACC
Source organism: Ictalurus furcatus (assembly GCF_023375685.1). Taxonomy (NCBI): domain Eukaryota; kingdom Metazoa; phylum Chordata; class Actinopteri; order Siluriformes; family Ictaluridae; genus Ictalurus; species Ictalurus furcatus. The sequence continues at coordinate 9,931,993 of NC_071275.1, read as the reverse complement.
CTGATACATGTTTAATACATGTTTAGGGATTCCGGCGCTAATGTGTTTGGTCGATGTTGTATTTTCATTATTCCTGTGAAAAGCTAGCGGTTATGTGATGCTCTGATGCCAGTTCACCGATCTCAAACACAAGTCATAACAAGCTCCTAAGAACAAAATGACTTCTTTTCTCATTCACCAATTTCCAGCAAAGCTTTACCTCATGTTCATGAGAAATCCAGCGTAGAAGCAGTATAGAGATTGGTGAAAACCTTGTCCCAGAATGCACTGCAGTTATACGGCGCAGAGACTCAGCTCGGCTAGTTAGTGGTCTATAAGATCAGCGAGTGCGATGGTGTTGTTCAGAATGAAAATCGAAGCTTTGGTAATATAGGAAACCATTCACCAACATAAAAATAAACGAACATTTCGACAAAAGACGTGTAGAACAAAAACCCTCGGAATTTCTTTATAAAATAAATCTGGGATGCAGTTGAAGA